>NW_006239122.1:97464-118652 GCF_000226075.1 Solanum tuberosum
GAGGGACTGGTGGTAAAGGGTACGCGGAGGGGTAGAGGTAGGCCTAGGAAGTACTGGGGAGAGGTGATTAGACAGGACTTTGCTCATCTTCACATCACCGAGGACATGACTCTAGATAGGAAGGAGTGGAGGTCGCGTATTAAGGTTGAAGGTTAGTAGGGTTAGCGTGTTGTCTTCCTTTGCGAGGGTGTGGGTTGGTAGTGTCTGTAGTAGTCCTAGCCTGGCACTTGTAGTTCTTGTCTGTGTATCATATAGTCATATGTCGTTTACTGCGCTTCGCCCCTCACAGTATTTTCTTGATGTTATTGTCTCCGTTGTTGAGTATGCACTATTTTTCTTATTGGATGTTATGTTTTATATAATGTTTCCTCTTCTCTTACTTGGTTTGGATGTATTTGAGCCGAGGGTCCACCGGAAACAGCCTCTCTACCTCCACGAGGTAGTGGTAAGGTCTGCGTCCACTTTACCCTCCCCAGACCCCACTTTGTGGGATTTCACTGGGTATGTTGTTGTTGTTGTTGTTGATATAAGTTCACGTCGTAATAGTTTAAATTTGGGCAAACAACGCAAATGTCATTAATTTATGAGTAAATTACTTTCCTTTACATGAGTTTTCAATATTACAAATCTTACCAGAATTTGGACTTCGGATACATGTATCTGGCGCGTCTAGATACATGCATTCATAGGGTCAAAATAGGTGTAATTTGTTCCAGATACAATGTATTTAAATGGATTTACATATATCTTACTCTCTTGATTGCCTCTCTCCCTATGTATATGTATTTCACAATGTATCTCGAATGTATTTGGTATCCCAGATACATGTATCTAGTGCGATTCACATGTAGCGGACCCACGTAGTGAGTTTTGGGTGCTCGAGCACCCATTGACTCCGGAAAAAAATTTGTATATATATATAGAAAATATGATAAATACGTTATTAAATAAAAATAAACACCCATAGAACACTAGCAGTCGTGGGTGCGCTGGTTAACACTTGGAAAAATAATGCGCGCGAAGCATGAGGGCGAGGGTTCGAATCCCGTCAACCCCATTCTTTTCTTCCTTTTTTACATTTTCCAGCGAATTTTGCACCTTTTTTTTTACTTTTCCTTTTTTGAATTAAGGGCTTATTTTACTCCGAATTTTGTATTTGTTTTGACTTTTCCTATTCTTAATTAGTTTAGGGTGACTAACTTATTCTTTCTTTTTTATTTTTAACTTTTTCTATGTTTTAAAACCTTTTTCACTGCCCACTTTTATGGGGATTTTTTCTTTTAACAAAAAGAAGGAAATCATTCTTCTTCTTCTTAGTTTTCAAAGAGAAAGCAACCAACCCAACAACAAACTTCTAACTTTTTTCTTTTCAAAATCAAAATACAAAAGCAAGGTAATAAGATTTAATGTTTGATTAAAGTTAGATAATGAAAAAAAAGGGTTAGGGAAATTAGGTTTTGAGATTTACATTGCTTATGGCTAGTACTCTTTAAGTCTTAATTCTTAAAATATATTCCACATACTTTTTTTTGTTACTTGATAAATAGATTTAGACTTTAGAGTCTCACATATTTAGTGTTTTGTGATTAAAAATGTTTTTTTTGAATACTTTTGAAATAATTTTTTTTTCTTACCAACTTACTTGATTCAAAAATTAAATTTTAGGATGTATACAAATAACAAATTGTGCAATTGAAAATTTTGTGCTCATTGACTCATATATTGCTAATTATTGCTTGTGGTGTTGAAAGATCAAATAGATATATTAATTGTTGTTTGGGTTGTTGATAGAAAGTTATAGATTTCAATAAAAATTAATTGAATTATGTGAATTAATTCTATGATAAAATTGATTTGTTTTCCAGAAATTTATCTTTGTAAATTGAGATGGATAAGTATGTCACAAAGTCAAAAATTGGGCATCCAAGTTCTAGCTCTACTCATCCATCTACCGCTTCAACCATAGCTCCGAAAATTCAAAAGAAAACATTTATTTCAGATGTTGATTTAGAATCTCTTGAAGCTGATCCGGGAATTAGAAAGCCCATTGCAGAATATAATCCTAATATACGTGATGATATTAGGAGATATTATATTCTTAAAAAGCCTTGCCAACCTAAGGATCATAAATTTCCTAAAACTAAGTTTGGGAAGGAAATGCGGCAATTTTTTCCTGATTGGTTTAATGGTCGTAAGTGGTTGGAGTATAGCATAACAAAAGATGCTGCATTTTGTTTGTGTTGCTATTTGTTTAAAAATGAATGTGAAAGTCGTGGATATGTGGTTGATGCTGCTTTCACAAAGACTGGCTATAGAGCTTGGAACAAAGCTACTGAAAGATTTAGAGCTCATGTTGGAGATATAAATAGCATCCACAACAAGTGTTTCAACAAGATGCTTGATTTGATGAATCAATCACAGTCAATACGCACTTCCTTTGATAAAAAGTCCCAGAAAGAAAAAAGTGAGTCTCGGCGTCGCTTGAGTGCTTTAGTTGATGTGACAAGATTTCTCTTGAAATTAGGATTATCATTCCGTGGACATGATGAGAGTCGATCTTCTTCAAATAGAGGTATTTTTCTTGAACTTTTGCAATGGTATGGAGATATTAATGAAGATGTTGGAAGCATTATTTTAGAAAAAGCTCCAAAAAATGAAATGATGTGTTCTCCAAGTATTCAAAAGGATATTGTTGATTCTTGTGCTAAGGAAACAATCAAATCTATTCTTGAAGATTTAGATGAGGATTATTTTGGGATACTAGTCGATGAATCAAAGGATGTATCACACAAGGAGCAAATGGCACTTGTTTTGAGATATGTTAACAAAGAAGGAGAAGTGATAGAGCGATTTGTTGGTATTATTCATGTTAGTGATACATCTGCTTGTTCATTAAAGGAAGCAATATACAACGGCCAGGTGATACTTGTTGGGGTTCTCATTATAGAACATTAGATAATCTTATTGTTCTATTTCCATCAGTTATTCATGTGCTTGAATTTACTGGATGCGAGCGTCCAAACAATACTGATAGGCTTGTTGCTAAAACTCTTGTGGATACGATTAAGAAATTTGATTTTGCCTTTATGCTGCACTTGATGTGGAAAGTTCTTATGATGACAAATGAATTGAACTTCTCATTACAAAGGATGGATCAAGATATTGTCAATGCTATGGGATTTCTTGCTCTTACAAAGCAAAGATTACAAAATATGAGGGATAATGAATTCGAATCATTAATGGATGATGTCTCTTCTTTTTGTGATAAACATGATATAGTCATTCCGGAGATGGATGCTAGCTACTTTCCTGGGAAGTCAAAGCGTAAAGCTCTTGATGTTACATATTCTCATCATTTGTGTGTTGAAATATTTTATGCTATTATTGATTTGCATCTTCAAGAGCTTAATAATCGTTTTGATGCTGTGAGTACAGACTTACTTCTCGGTATGGCTAGTTTGAATCTAGTTAATTCATTTGGTAGTTTTGATAAGGGCAAGAAAATGAGGTTGGCTGAATATTATATGAATGAGTTTGACAACAACAAGCTTCGGGATCTCAGTTTTCAGCTTGATAGCTTTATAGTTTATGTCTGTGGTTCTGACAAGAGGTTCTTCAACTTGAAAGGAATTAGTGATCTTGCTAAAGTATTGGTCAAGTCAGATTTGCATCAAATTTGGCCACTTGTTTATTTGCTTATCAAGTTGACTCTCATTCTTCCCGTTGCTACTGCTTCTGTGGAACGAGCTTTCTCATCCATGAAGTATATTAAAAATGAACTTCGCAATAGTATTGGTGATGAATTTTTGAATGGTTGTTTAGTTTGCTATGTAGAGCGTAAGATATTCGCAAATGTAAGCAATGATGCTATTATTTATCGTTTTCAACATATGAAAAGTCGTCGAGCACAATTATAACTTTAAGACTAGAAGTCTCTTTTTGTAATGATAATATTACTAGTAGGTCATTGCGACTTATAACTAGTGATTGTTTTTGATGATGATAATATTAATCGTTGCTTTATTTTTTTTATTAAAGAGTTTGAGTTAGTATACATTTACTTTTTTTATTAAAGAGTTTGAGTTAGTATACGCTTACACTGTGATTTCTAACATGTTTATGTTAAAAGAAGTGAGCACCCACAACCTTTAAATCCTGGATCCGCCACTGTTCGTGGGGTAACATTCTTTTCTATCCTCTATACCTAAGAAACTAGGAAAATAATGAATCGCCATTTCATCTAAAAACTTAAGCTGTTAGAAGTATCATGGATACATAGACTATCTCGCTCGTCTCCCTCCTATTTCACTTGCCTCTCTCCTTATCACACTCGTCTCTCTCCCTATTTCAGTATATCTTGTAGCAAAAATGCATGTATCTAGATGTATTTGATATGAAATTATTAACTAACGAGACAATATGTAATTATTTCAAACTATACACGGAAGAATTAGTAAAAATATTAGGAATGTTTGTATAATTATGTAACTTTTCCTTTCATCATTACAATAGCTTATGCACGCTTTAATTATATTTATTTTCAGTGGATAATAATATAAATATCGAGTAACTATATTTATAAAAGCTTTTTAAAAAATAGAAAGAAAAAATTATTACCTAGTGCATTTGGTCTCTCTTGAGATTTCAAACTCTTGTTTTCCATAAATTTCATATATTTCGTTGATTAGGGGTGTCAAAAGAATATGAAAAATCGATCGAATCTATCGAACCTAATCGAACCGAATCGATTTGTGTTATTTTTTCAATAAAATCATAGACTTTTATTTAAGTGTATAACCATCCCGAACAATTGAAATGGTCTTTTTAGTTTATGAAAAAAACAAAAAAATCCCGAACCGAACCAAATTTACATGTATGTAAATATATTTTATATATTAACAATATGTTAAATTTAATATATAAATATATTTTATGATATTTTTTAAATATTTAAATATAACCTAGGTCCTATGCCTCTAGTGACTGGACAACTTTGAGTCTTTGCTCTTTAATTAACATTTACTTAATTAGGTTTAAAATTGAAAGATATTGTAATAGATACTCTATCAAACAATACAACAAAGCATATGCAAACACTCTTATTAAATGTTTAAGATCAAACAATATGGCAACAAGGTGTTACATTATTGTCTACTTGATGAAGAATTAAAGTGCTTCTTCAAGAATATATTTGCGAAAGAAATATTTTAATAGTAGTATATTTTGAGGTGATATTTTAAAAGTAAAAAAAAATGAAAATTAACCGAACCATATTGATACCGAAGAGAAACCGATATGATTGAGATGGTTTTAAAAAATCTAATTTTGGTTATATATTATAAAATAACTGAAAAATTGGGATGGTATAATTTAAAAAAAATAACCGACTGAACCGTACCATTGACCCCTATCATTGATCACAAGCTACACCTAAAATGATAAAATTATACATCGATATGGTTACGTGACTTTAATTTTATTTCACTAAAATCACATAATTATATTTTCTTATAGAAATTTATAAAACTTTCGTCTTACTAAAATAAATTGTCGAAAAAATTAACCTTTCGTCAAGTGGTAATTTTTTACTCCATATTTTAACTTTTTTTACTTTTTATCTTAAAAAGGACCAACTAGACTCGATCCAATATTTAAAAAGTGTAGTTAATAAATATCAAAAGGCGTTATAATTTGTTGGATAATAAGAAATTGAATTGTGTGGAATAATAGTTACAACTACTAGTTGCATCGAAAAACAATAATTTCTTCTTCTTTTTTGGTAAGTAATTACTTCTTTACAATATTCACAGACCCTTTTTGTTTGAATATTGATTGAGCTATTTTCTTGGAGTATTTTGCATGAGATTTTGAGGATAAAAAAAGCTATGGTGAATTATCATTCATCTGGAGGTTGAAAAAATAGGTCAGGTATTTCTTCTTTTAATTGAGTTTGTATTAGATTAAAAACTAAAAGATATATATATATATATATATATATATATATATCAAGTAAAAAATATTATCACTCAACAAAAGGTTGGATTTTCTGACAATTGTGATTTTTTGTATTAGTAGGTTAAAATTTTAGTGATTTTAAAACTTAATTATGAGATCTTGATTAGTTTTTAAAAAAATCATAATTATTGGACCATTTGTGAGAAACTATCACATCTAACCCAAAAACTAAAGTGAGATTTAGTTTGAACTTATTCGATTTCTTATTTAAACTTTTACATTGTGGATGGATTTAAAATTGTTTTATAAAAAATTGAATATGAAACTTCATATTTCCAAGCGACTTGTAAAACGATCCACCCAAAATTGATTTCCTAATGATTTTTTTCAGTAATAATATAAGGTATTTATGTCTACCCATCAGACTAAGCTCATATTTATAGATATTTTACCATCATACTAGATCAGTCAATATATTTTACTATTTTAGCACTACTCTCAAATATATATGATAAAATAATTAGTTTATAATAAATATAGTCATATTTCTATTTATATAAAAAATAGTCAAAAATCACAGTAAATATACACTGATTATACAATATAGTTTGTCAAAAGTCATAAAAAGTATACACTCATTATAATACAACTTACCTATATATGATTTATACACTAATAATACATTATGATATACTCAAAAGGCTGAATGTAGATTATGCATAAAGTATACGTTGATTATACATGAAGTATACACTGATGAGTTCAATCTCAATTAACTCAAAATCACCTCTAAATTTAGATATGAAACTTCTCGATATTTGGAGTCATTTGACATATAATTCGGCTCAAAATAATCCACATTTTCGGTACGTTGAATTATTTATAAAAAAAAATAACGAAAAAGACGAAGAAGAAGAAGCAACAGTCATTAATGACGAAATTGAAAGGGAAAAAATGCAAATTGAAAGAAAGTAGAACAGTTTGGCCTAATTTGGTAAATTTTAAAATGGAGAACTTTCGCAAATAGCTACTATAATAAACTTAATTATGCTTCAGAGTTATAGTTTGCATATTTACGGGTTGTAGCTATAGTTTTAGCTACCTCGTTTGTATAATTCGCGGGTTTGTATAATTCGCAGGTTTGTATAATTCGCGGGTACATTTGTATAATTCAGTTATTTTTGTATAAACTCGAAATAACGAATTTATACAATTAAAAACATCTGAAGTATAAACAGTTATACAAATTATATTATACAAAATTACATTAAACAAAAGTTATACAAATTTCGAATTATACAAACGTGTGAATTGTGATTATAGCTAAAAGTAGGTCGCCAATTGTAATTAAGGCAAACTATAGCTATGTTAACTAATTAACTAGTTTATATTTGCTTATACGCGTAATTTTCCCTTTTAAAAGGGGATTTTTCACATATAGTCATTCAAAAATAGCTTAATTATGCTCCATAGCTATAGATCGCTAATTACAATTCATAGGTACATGTTATAGTGAGGAGAGTGAGGAGCGAGACTGGAAGAGAGAGGAGAGAGGCGAGCGAGAGAGGGCAGAGAGTGGAGAGAGGATAATTGGTTATATAATTGTATTTATGAAACTACTATGTATATGTATCAATGATTGTATTTTTATATCTGCATACAATTTGAATTCGTATACAATTGAATCGAGTTAAAACATTTGTACTTGTATATCCAATCTCTCTCGCTTTATACAAACACAAATTATACATTGCATTTATATAATTTGTGTTTTTATAAAGCGGGAGAGAGAGAAAAAAAAACACAAGAGAACTGGACAGGGAAGATTTGTATTTGTATAATTATAAGTGTATATGATGGAGAAATATGTATTTGTATATCCAGTCTCTCTCACTTTATACAAACACAAACACAATTTATACATTTGTGTTAGTATAATTTGTGTGTTTTATATAAAGTGAGAGAGATATTGACAAAAGAGAATTTACGAGAGAGACTGGGCAGGGAGAGGACACAGGCGAGGGAGAGATGATTGAAAAGAGGAGAGAGGCGAGCGAGATTCCAGAGAGAGGGGGAAGAGAAGCGAGAGACGAAAGAGAGGAGTGTAATTATAGATAGATGTAAGTTTCGAATTGTAATTAATACAAACTATGTTAACTAATTAGCTTGTATATATTTACTTAACTGCCATAATTTTCCTAATAAAGATATGGAATAAAATAGGAATACCACTCGGCCTTTTGCTTTTTGACCCAAATTTATTTTAGAGAAAATTAGTTATCTAGTCATAATACTTAACATATTTAGTCAAAACAACTACACTTTAAAATATTTATTTAAAATGTCAATATTTTCAAAAAAAAATTGTATCCAGATTTTATTATTTATATTTCCTTTTAATTATCAAAAGAGTCCATCATTGGACCAAATTCTAACCAATAACCGATTAAAAATTAAAAAAAAACAAATACAATACTACCCATTAATATTCTTTCCACATCTTACACGTTTCCCACCTTTCACGTTTCTCAGTTAAAGAATTTATTTCTCCCCACCTTTCAGGTTGACAGTTTCTCTTTCTTCATGTTTTTCTGCTAACCTAGAAACACAAATTATTCAAAGTTCTTATAGATTCTTCAACAAAATCTCTGTATTAATTCAAGGAATTTCTCGGTTGGTAAACAAAATATCTATATTAATTCAAGAAATTTCTCGATTGGTAAAGGTAATTTCGATTATTTATGTAGATTTCTTTTGATTTGTATTCAAAATCACGATTATGGTGTATATTTCGGATTGTATATTTTACGGATTTTCCATCAATTTTTCAATTTTTATGCGAGTTTGTTTAGATATTCATCTAATATTTATGTATTTCAGATTTTTAGTCTTTTAAATAAAATTTTTCTATTTTTTTGTGATTTCGTTTTAAAATTTCAGATTTATTAGAATCTACAAATTCATTCATATGTTTATTTTGTTTGATTTTTAATATATTTATATTTGATAATTTCGAAATTTGCTCTTAGGGTTTTAGATTTGGTGTTTTCATATTCACCAAGTATTTTGTATTTCAAATTTTTCACCTTTTAAACATTATTGTTCATTTTTTTGTGAGTTTGTTTTCAGATTCACCAAGTATTTTTTGAGATTTCCCTCTTTTATGTATTTCAGATCTTTCGACTTTTAAACACTATTGTTCGATTTTTTTGTGATTTTGTTTTCATATTTGAGATTTAGTAGATTGTAGTGATCTATATTAGCACCCATACATCATTATTGTTTGATTTTTTTATACATTCATATTTAATAATTTCGAATTTTGCTTATAGGGTTACTAATGCACAAGTGAATACAGATTCAGATTCGATTTTGATGAAAAATATCGAAAAAAAGAACATAGCAGATGAAGAAGAAGAAGAAGAAAGACATAGTCAAAGAAGAAGGTTGCAAAATTGTTTTCATATTAATTTTTGTTTGTCAATTGTTTTTCTTTTACTCATCATTTGTATTTTTATTTTAAAACATTCTATTTCTTTTTTAGTTTGTAGTCATTCAAATAGGTATATAATATTTTCGTCACAATTCTATATGTTATGATTGAATACATAATTTATAGAATTGTGACGAATACATTATAAGAAGGGAAATAGAAATTTATTGGTATTCATTTTTTCGTTTGAAATACAAAATCATACTGAAATACAACCTGATATTTGAATTACAAACTTAGTAAGACATATTTTGTATTTTATTTGTCTAAAGCAATATAATTTTTATGAAGACATAATATATAAAATTGCAACGAATATAACACAAGAAGGGGAATACAAAATTATTGGTATTCATTCTTCGTTTGTGTCACGACCCAGGGGTACCCCTAGATGCGACACGGCATACAAGACTCCGAAGAGCCTCATACAAGCCTCATAGCATTCATAACATTCGATATAAGGAAAATGGTACGGAATTAAAACTTTTCTTTAAATCCATACAATCAAAACTTTATTTAAAACAGCGGAAGTCTACTTGTTTCACATGGCCATCTAAAAATATCTTGAAACAAAAGTAGGGACACGGCCCTTTACAATCGAAAAGTCTTAAAAGTATCTAATACAATGAAAGACATGAAACTTCAAAAGTACTTGTCCTCGGATCCATGAGGACATACCACAAGTCTTGGAAGAACTCAATCCAAGCTTCAACTAGGAGGAATCAACTCACTTGCCGGAACCTACACTTTGTAGTAGAAATAGAAGAAATATGGGTTAGCACATTTAATGTACTAAGTATGATAGCCATGCAAAAATCATGCTTTAAAAACGGACATTTTATTTGAAAGTCATGCTTATGCCAATTTGAGAAAACTTCATGAACATGAGTATAAGAGGCATAATATACAAACATAACCAACATACAAGTCATTTCTTCACATTATAACATAATCAACATATAAGCCATTTCATCACATTAAGCTTTCACCTCAAGTAACCCCAAGCTATACTTTGTGCAATGTATGACTAGCATCTCATACCACCATCCACATTAAGGCCACCAAAATTGAACTTACCATTCCTTCTTGTCATCATTGGACAATACTCATACGTAAGGAACATAAACATTTCATAAGTCATAACAAGGAAGTGACTCATAATACAATCCAAGTATAGCATGCATCATCACATTAAGCATATAAGTCAACATTCTTCATTAGGTTCATTTAGAGCACTTTCATTCATTAGTCATTAAGACATTAGAGAACTCACCATAGCCCTCTCAAAGCATACTCGTGCAATGCATGAATGGCATCACATACTACCACCCACACTTCATAGAACTTCTCAAGCAACCATAGTGCACATCTCACATGATGGGAATAACCGTTTAACCGACATAGACCATGTGAGCTTAACATGGAATCTGATGTACTATCCCACATCGTAAGGGTTGGTCTACTTGCCTAAGGTAGAACCGGTAACATTTTAGCTTAAGTCGATCCACTAGCTAGTATCCTATATGGGCACATAGTTATGGGATAGGAAGATGTTCATTGGAACCCTAACCTAGCATGGGGAGAGTTTCCATCTTACCATATACACTCGGTGCTTAGCCTCCATTGCCATAGAGTAGTTCATTTTCATTAACATTATTGTACTTGAGAGGGCCACCAACATTAGGCCTACCGACCCAAGGTACGTTACACATGAAACGGCCATCATCATTAGGTCTACCGATTCAAGGTACATTACATGGATAACTCATTGAATCCTCAAGAAGGGCCACCACCACTAGGTCTACCGATACAAGTTTCAGCATTTTACACATGAAAGGACCACCAACATTAGGTCTACCGATTCAAGGTTTATCATCACATTAGTTTCTAGACTCATCATGAAGAGCCACCAACATTAGGTCTATCGATTCATGTTCATTAAGTCAAGATACATTCATTTCATAAGAAGAGCATGCCTAAGCCTTCCAATTCAAGATACAACATTCAAGGTCACACTCATCAATACAAGAAAAGGATGTCTTAAGCCTACCAATTCAAGATACATCAATCCACATTACTTTCATTTATACATGCATAATCCTACCAATTCAAGATATACATTACATTAAGGAAACCCTTCACATTATATCATCAACATTCATAAGTGCACAATTGATAAAGACATTTCAATGATATCACAAATACAATATAGACATGATCATATAACTTTCATTGGAATGATAAACATTTTCATAACATCATACTCATACATTAACCTTCATGAAATTGCCTTCCAAGGCTATGAACCATCAGTCACCAACATATCTTATAATACCACATTTAGGCATGAAAAATTAAGCAATTCAATAATCTAAATCAATTTAGGCATAATCCATCAACATACCTCCATAATCAATCAACGCAAGTCATAAACATTCAATTTAGTAATTTGGGGAAGAACATGGGTTCATGGGAAAATTCATTGTAAATCATCATAAATACACCAATTCATTCATAAATCATCAAATATTAACCCTTGAAAACGTTTTGGAATTGAACCCATGCTTAAATTGAAAACCCTACTTTTTGGGTAAATTTGGAACTTGAAATCATATTTTGGAATTGGCTCCTTGAATGAAACTTAGTCAAGGATGAAGACTACCTTACCTTTAATGGAGTTTTCCCCTTAATTTGAGAAGAAACACTTTGAATCTTCAAGCCCTAGACCCCACTTCTTTTTCTTCTTCTTTGGGAACTTCTAGAGAGAATTTTTTTAGAGAAAGAACTCTTTTGATTTGATTTGGGTTTTGGAGAATAAAGGGGTAAATGAATTGTTTTAGAACTTAAAACTATATATATAAGTGATATAAAACAATTAAAAATGATCCCACACAATATTAATTAAAAGGAAATTACTTAATACCCCTCAACTTGGGCAGCCCCCATCAGGGACCACGACTCATGGTGGTGCCTGTGGTCCCTTGGGAAGTAGCTCCCTCAACTTTCCAAGGCTCCCAAGTGGTGAAGGCAATCCCACAAGCCTTCCCACGGTCTGTGGTCTTCACCACGAGCCGTGAAGTGGCTCGTGAAGAAGAGCCTTCTTTGGGTAACCTTGTGAGCACATTGTCTTGCCAACCACGGGTGGCACCACGACTAGTGGTGGACACCACGGGTCATGAAGACCCTCGTGGTCATGGTAGGCAGTGGATAGATGGTATTTTAAGCAGCCTTCTCCTCCACAATGCTAAGGCAAAACCACGAGACCTCCCACGAGTCGTGGTTCCTAGGCAGTGCCTAGGCCTCAATGCCTTGCTTCACACATGCCTAAGGGACCTTCACGATCCTATTCATGGACCGTGGTCAATACCACTGGTCGTGAAGGTGGTCGTAGTCCTTGGGTAGTGTTTGGCCAAGCTTGGGGCAGCCTTGGCCTTTGGCTTTAGCTTGCCTCTTTTGGCTTGGCACTAGACCTTGCAACCCTCAACCAAACCTTAGAAGGTCTTTTAAACTACGGGGTCTAGTATGTACTTTAACGTTTAACCACTAAACCCATTAACCCTTGACGTTAACCCTCACGTTTAGGCTCTAGTTCACTTACAAATTTTTCGGGTCGTTACATTATCTCCCCCTTAGGAACATTCGTCCTCGAATGACACCTTTAAACACTTTAAGAGATAACGACTCAAGACTAGTGGCCCATCATGCATGACACATCAATATAATGCACAATCATAGGAGGAAACATCCACTCCACATCAATAAGCTCAATGCAACACAAGGAAGTATGAAATACATCTACAAACTCATTATGCACGAAAGCATCAACATATCTCATTTCATTGGAGGAATTTCCTTCCCCAACTCACACCATGCTCATTACAACATCATAAGGCAATTTATGCAACTCTTCTCAAAGACACATTCAAGCATATTCAACAAGTCAACTCATGAAGCATTTAGGCAACTCATTATAGATGCACATCAACATGAGGAACACAATCATGAAAACTCATCTTCTCATATAAACATATTTTTTTATCAAAACATGCATGACATAAGGAGATCATGGAAACATATAAATAACACATGACTCCAAAACATGAAACAAGCTACAAGGAACTCTTGGTCTCAAGCTTGAATAGAAACAGAAGAAAATGATAAGGATATCAGAACTCTCAACAACCTTACTATTCAACATACCATCTCCCATTTAAGAGTAAACCCATTCTAAGGCTAACATGAAAACAACATAGGAACCTCAATACCACATTCACAACTATAAGGAACTATCACTTATCGGTGCCTTCATCCGGATGAGCTCATTTGCCCTCTTTAGCTTGGAGTACATATAAATAATTTTTCTTTCAAGCATCAAGATACAGGTCATTAAGAGAATCTTGTTTGGCCTCCCTTCCTTTGGCCGAAAGAGTAGGACAATTTTTCACTTGATGATCACTTTTTCCACAACCATAACACCCACTAGTACCGGCTAGGCACTTCCAATGATGCTTCTTCCCACAAGTGGTGCAAATAGGTTTAGGAAATGGAGACCCATTACCTTTCTCTTAGTTAACCCTAGGAGTGCTTGAAGAATCTTGGTTTGGGGCTCTCTTTTTGAACCTTGGTTGACCTTGCTCATCGGATCTAACTCTCTTCATCTCCCTATTCTTTCTTTTAAGTTTGGACTCCTAAATAGATTGAGCATATACCATGAGCCTAGAAATGTTCATATCATCAAGTAGCATTGTTGTACGACACTCTTCCTCCACTAGGTCGGATACACCTGTCACAAAATGACTCATCTCATCCCTTGGGTTAGACACCAAAGATGGAGCATACTTAGACAATTGGGTAAATTTCAAGGAGTACTCTTAAACATTCATGTTACCTTGCCTAAGATTGATAAATTCCTCCATCTTAACCTCACTCTTCTCACGGGGAAAGAACCTACCAAGGAATGTTTCCTTGAATAATTCCCAATATATAGGCCTCACTCCTACCGGCCTATTACTCTTCCATTGAGAGAACCAAATTTGGGCAACGTCCTTCAATTGATAAACGGCTAGTTCCGTTTTTTCTATAGAAGTCATCCCCATCGCATTCACTACCTTATACACTTCATCCAAAAACTCTTGGGGATCCTTTCCCACCTTGGAACCAAGAAATATCGGAGGATTCATCCTCACAAAGTCTCTCAACCTAGAAGCCATAGTGCTCACAATCGGGTTCACATGAGTTTCAACACCCCTATTAGCTTGGTCCGTCATAGCTTGGGCTTGAGTAGTTACGACTTGAGCCATCATCAAAAGAGCCGACCTAACTTCCTCATTGGTCATGGTCAGGGGATCCACCGAAACTTGATTTCCTTGAGGAACTTGGTCACCTTGAGGAACTCCCGCATTCACAATCTCCTCTTTCACTCTTCTTGTGGTAGCCCTTCTTGTATTCATATCCTATAAACACAAGCGAAGGGTTAGGAAAAGGACTTTTATAGAGCTAAACTCTACGGCACAACTTCAAAGAAAATGAAAGAAGTGTAGCTTCCTAACGTCCTATAGCCTATCACTCATAAATGTGTCACGACTCACACCCATGAACAAGACTCTACTAGACGTGGCTTGTGAGACATCAATCTTAAAAATCATTCCCAAAATCTTGTGCTCTGATACCATGTTTGTCACAATCCAAGGGTACCCCCTAGATGCGACACGGCGTACAAGACTTTGAAGAGCCTCATCCAAGCCTCATAGCATTCATTACATTTGATATAAGGAAAATGGTACGGAATTAAAACTTTTCTTTAAATCCATACAATCAAAACTTTATTTAAAACAGCAGAAGTCTACTTATCTCACATGGCCATCTAAAAATATCTTGAAACAAAAGTAGGGACACGGCCCTTTACAATCGAAAGTCTTAAAGTATCTAATACAATGAAAGACATGAAACTTCAAAAGTACTTGTCCTCGGATCCATGAGGACATACCACAAGTCTTGGAAGAACTCAATCCAAGCTTCAACTAGGAGGAATCAACTCACTTGTCGAAACCTACAATTTGTAGTAAAAATAGAAGAAATATGGGTTAGCACATTTAATGAACTAAGTGTGATAGCCATGCAAAAACCATGCTTTAAAACGAACATTTTATTTGAAAGTCATGCTTATGCCAATTTGAGAAAACTTCATGAACATGAGTATAAGAGGTATAATATACAGACATAACCAAAATACAAGTCATTTCTTCACATTAGAACATAATCAACATATAAGTCATTTCATCACATTAAGCTTTCACATCAAGTAACCCCAAGCAATAATTTGTGCAATGTATGAATAGCATCCCATACTGATATACCGTGAGTTTACGATATTTTTAATACATTTCACTTAAGAGTTGTGTGTGTCTACGGTCATTTTGTATTGGTTTTTATGTATTTTCTGATGTTTGTAGGAAATATGTTCAGACGTGGAAACTGAGAGACACAACTAAAGGATGTGTAGAAAAGGGGATCTACGGAGGTGATCCACGGACCGTAGGTCCATTCACTCTTCATAGATGGATGTCGTAGATGGGCAGGAAAGGCTTGAAAGAAAATCAGGGAATTCTTGACCAAGTGTGGAACCACGGTTGCAATCGACGGACCATAGATTGATCTACGGACCGTACTGTTGATCCGTCAAATGATTCAGAGAAGGGTTCCAGTACCTGATTTTGAAGATTCCAAGTATGGAGCTACGGAAGAGGATCCACGGACCGTAGATCAATCTACAGTCCGTAGTGTTGATCTGTCGTTTGCTTCAGAGATGATGTTTTGGAAGATGAAAATTTGCCCAAGTCCTGAGTCACGGAAGGGACCTACGGACTGTAGATCAATCCACGGTCCGTAGGTCAGTATTGTGGATCGAAACCGCGTCTTGAAACATTATTTCCTTATTTTGTTTCCTTTTTAGTTAGGACTTATTGTTCTATATATAGGGCATGTAAACCTCGTTTTTGGGGGTTAGACTTTATTATTCTTGTTCTAGTTTTTGGCTTCAGAGATTAACTTGCAACTTTAGCAATTCTTGATTTCCTAAGTTCGTTTTGAAGATTTTGGCTTTTGAAATTCAAGTTGATATTCTAGGTTTTATTCTTCTCATTATGTAAGTTTCATGATTTCTTCATCTAAAAAATATGAATTGTGTTCTTGCTACTATGGATAACTAAATCCACAACTAGGGTTGTGGGAACCATGATCGACTAACAATGTATGAATATTAACTAAGTAATTCTTGAATAGCGTTATTGCATGCATTGATAATTCTTTCGCTTAAAAGTCTTTTTAACGAGTGCACGCGTTAGAACTCACATTGTTGCTGCCTGCCAGACCAAGGAGGTAGTTAATAAGAAAAGAATTATCAGCATATATTTAGTGTTATACTATCTAATAGTCTAATGTCGATTGGTGCGAGGGTAAAAACTAAGTCATACATCGATGTGATGTCTAATATGAGGTAACTGTAAGGGTTAGTAAATTATACACACGTAGCCGGACCAAGGTGCGGGTGAAATTCTCTAGTTGCCGGACCAAGGAATTAGAGATACCTAACTTATCACTTTGCATGTAATACACTAGGAAAGGATTGATATTACTAGGATTATCGTGTTATGAGATTATGGGGAACATGTACACCCTAGTTACTTTCTCATCTTGATAACAACTAAAGTTTGAATCTTATTCACTGAATACTTACATAATTTCTTGAATTTGTTTCACAAATCTCCCCCGCCCCCTTTAATTACTTATTTTCAAAAATACATTGACTAAACGAATATAATCGTCAGTTAAGTTTAAGTCTAAATCATATTCCTCGTGGGATCGACCCCAACCTACAAGTTGGGTTCTTTACTTGATAATGATCGCTTATGCTTCTTTAGGGAGGTGTAATTTGAGCGTATCAAATTTTGGCGCCGCTGCCGGGGAATAAGGCTTTAGATTAGTTTAACTACATTATTGAACTTTAGTCAAATATTTCCTAATTTTTACTTTTCTTTTGTTTTGTCTCTCTCAGGTTCCTACTCTAGTGTATGCCAAGTACACGGAGTCAAAGAGAACCACTTACTCCCTACGATCCAGAACTGAACTGAACTTTGCAGAGAATGAATAATTAAGGAGTGACAGCTAATCCTATCGGAGGAGAAGTAGGTGATGGTGTTGGGTTGCAGCCTCCGAGGGTTGGTGATGAGAATAATCAAATTCAAGCTGAGAATCTATTGAGAGATGCAGTGAGGGTACAAGATCAACCAGGGCCAAGACTACATGATAACTATAGGGTCAACTTTAATTCTGTTGAATCTGACGGACCTCTTGATCTACCCCCTCTACCTCCGGGGTATACATTTGTGGTGACTAGCAGTTTGATGCAGATGCCCACAGCAAGGGGGTTGTTTGCTGGTCTGGCCACGGACGCATGTAACCAAGCTGAGGAGTGTTTGCAATAGTTGTGTGGGTCGACTGGACTTGGACATGGATGTCATTCGTTTGCAGGTATTCCCTCTATCATTAACCGGCGATGATGTAGTGTGGTTTAATGAGCTTCCATATAACTCAATCTATACATGGGAACAATTGATTGATGTGTTCCTAGCAAGATTCTTTCCAGTGTCCAAGAAACTGAACCACAAAGATAAACTCAACAATTTTGTAGCATTACCTGGAGAGTCTGTGAGTAGTTCTTGGGACAGGTTCACTGCTTTCATAAGGGGTGTTCCAAATCACCGTTTTGATGATGAGTCGTTGAAGGAATATTTCTACCGAAGTCAGGATGACAACAGTAAGGCAATGCTTGATACTATTGTTGGAGGTTCATATGGTGAGTGTACTTTTGAGTAGATTGCAGAGAAACTGGAGAAGATCTCTCGGAATAACAAAGCTTGGAGCACTAGAAAGTCGGAGACTGGGAGGAACACGTTTGTCGTTCATACTATAAACAACCAGTCTACATATGAGATTCGTGAGGAGATGGCTCAGATGAGGACTGAACTAGGGTTGGTTTTGAAGCATGTGAGCGAAGGTGCGGAGAAGGTAAATGATATGAATTATTTGACTAGGAATCCACCATCGGTTGAGGAGTGTTACTATGAAGAGGATACTTATGCGGTGAATGATCAGATGGGGGGGTTTCCGACCAAACGCCCAAAGTTCCAATACGGATAATTGGCGCCAAGGTCAAGGAAATCAAGGTTGAAACTATGGTAACTACAACCGAGAGGTTCAATATGTCCGGGATGGGAACTTCAATCGCGACAACAACTGCAACCGGAATAACTATGGCAGCAGAAATGATCGGGTTGGACCTTATGTTCCCCCTCAATTGGGAATCTGGTGCTAGGGAAGCTGGAAGTAATATGTCACATGTTATGCCGTGATTTTACTATATTTAGAAAAATAACTTTTTGAAATGTTCTAAGTATCAAACAACTTGAGAAAAATACTTAGAAAAGAGTCGTCATATAATTTTTTAAAGAAATTAAGAAAACTTAATTTAAAAAGATTTTAACAAATCAAATCTTTATAAATTTGGAGAAAATGGGTAAGAAGTTCTTATTTACGCTTCAAAAAGGTTTTTAAGGCATTTGAAGAGTCCGCTAACATACGGTTATCCTGCGACTTCGTTAAATATATTTTGACTATTTTTTAGAAAAATGATTAATACAAATGACTTTTAATATTAACTCAAAAATAATTAGTTAAACAAAGATAATTTTTGACTTTTTTAGAAAGGGGAACCTTAATTAAAATATTTGAATTGAATTGCAAAGGATTAGAATTTTGTAGAAAAGAAAATTGGATTAATTAAAATTCATTTGTTTTATTTCAAAGATAATAACTTAAGCCAATTGAATCAATTAAATCAAAGTGAAAATTTTGATTAAAATATTTAAGTATATAAAGAATACAAGAGTGATAAAATTGAAATTTATTAAAACAAAACAACACAAAGAAGTAGTTCATCTTTTGGGGATTTCGATTAAGTCTATTAACAATTTTAAAGTTAGAGTTAATAAAATAACAAATAATAAATAATCACAATTAAATAATTTAAGAGTAATGGAGAGATTGAATTTGGGCCCTTTTTTTTGGGCCAGACTTAGTGCTGATTTGGGCTCTTGGTTCAATTCCCATTTTTGTATACACTTGTTGTATATCAGTGTATATCCGATGTATACAACCTATTTTTCTGCTTTCCGAAATCTGTTTCAGGTTCCAATTTCTTCGGACATTGATGAGGCTGACTTAAAGACGAACCTCAACTCAAAGAAATGCAAGGAATGAGCCCAAAGTGTACTTGGATTTGTGTCACATGTAAACGAAAAAAAATCACATAAGAATCTTATTCATCCAAACTAATTAAGAAAACATATAATGACATTTTCAAAGTAATAAATTAAAATGTACCCTACTGTATGGAAATAAGGAGGATTTGTATGCAGACAAGGCATATTTAATGATAATGAAAGACTACTTATACATTACAAATAACTCAAAAGAGAGTGTGAGATGGAAAAATACAACTAGATCAGTGAACAAGATCTATGTGGCAGTGACCACATTATGCAAATCAGTATCAACCAACATATTATTAACAACTAAGGACATGTTTACAAGTGCATTGGACCACCAAACAATAATTTAAGCCAAAGCTAAGAAGTAACCTCAATAATATCTATCTTTATGCATCAGTAGCTAGCCAATAAATAAACATACAAAACTCGGAGATTTACCCGCGTAATGAGAGACCACCAAACTAGATTCAAGTATTAATATCCCACCAAAGATTTAGAGGTAAAATCAAAGGAAGCATTATGAGAAGAGACATAATTTCATTAAACTATTTAATTACTCTAAGTTAAGCCACCTTAAAAGGGGAATACTTATGGCTTTACTAAAATAACAAACATGAACTAATGAAATACATCAACCATGAATATACTAAAAGGATAAGACCAAACTCATTTTTTATGCAACAAAGCTACTACTCTATTAGATCGAATCACAAAAGAGCTCAGAGTTTCTTAAACATGATAACTAAGAGCTATAAATGGCAAAACGTGCATTCCTCAATGTGACAGTAATCAAAGAGCAGTCTCAAAATAACCAGAAAATCAAACCAGACTACTCGATTCAACATAAATGAGGAAATTTTATTCTCAAAATATACCAAGATAAAAATGTAACATACATAGCAAGATCAAAGTGAAACAAGATGCACATGCTGCTATGAAACACTCTAATAGACCAAACCATTACCAATACAACAAACCAATATTGTGTTTTTTATTATCAGTTTCGAAAACTAAATCCTCACCAAGCACATCGCATTTAATATCGAGATAAAAACACAACAATGAGTATCGATTCACACAAACCATAACAATCCAACTATAAGCTAGGAAACTAAGCAACGAATTAGAGTGGAAAGAAATTACCTTCTTCGGAGCAGCGAATGGGATGAACGAGCATGAAGGAGCTTTCCACAACCACAAGTGTGATTCCGATGAAAATTCTAATTTCGAACAGTATACCTAGAAATTTTAACTATATGAATACTATCACTCCAAAGTTTCCTTCTCTTTTTACTTGTAATTCCCGTTTCTAATGGTAGAACTCTCTTTCCCTCTCTCTTTTTTCCACCCCAACACTAAAGAAGATGGAGGTTTATATAAAGGGAATTCGGGATCAATTTAGGGGTGCGGGG
>NW_006239122.1:118659-119924 GCF_000226075.1 Solanum tuberosum
GAGCTAGGTGGGGGGGGGGG
This sequence comes from Solanum tuberosum, assembly GCF_000226075.1. Lineage (NCBI taxonomy): Eukaryota > Viridiplantae > Streptophyta > Magnoliopsida > Solanales > Solanaceae > Solanum > Solanum tuberosum. The sequence goes on from NW_006239122.1 coordinate 118,680, forward strand.
GGGGGGGGGGGGAATCGGGTGCAATTTAAATGGATTTGGATGAAATTCAAAATTTGAATTCCCTTCCTCCTTTTCAAGGCAATAGTGAAGGGGATGGGAAATTCTAAAAAAGGGGGAAAAGGGGATGGGGACGATTGGACGCGATGTTGACTGGCGCCGCTTCTTTTCCGTGATTAGTTGGGATTTTTTGGACTTTCTTGGATTTTTCACTGGATTTCTGGGTTTGCATGTTACGTTCTTCACTGGAAGAAGAAGAAGAAAATGTACAGGGGTAGCGTATGTACTGATGTACATATTGTTGTTGTACGTTATCTATGTATTGGTGGATATGGGCTGGGTCTTTTGGAATTGAGAATGGGCTGATGTGTTTGGATGAAGAGTTCTTAGTGGACTGGGAATATGATGGGCTGGTAATGGGTTTGAGGAATTATTTGGTGTTGGAAATTGTAATTAGGCCTTTAGAAAGTGGCCCAAATTTTCTTTAAAGATAGGGTAAACAATTGACTAAAATTTTTTATTTAAATAAAATGAGTTAATATAAATTAATGAATGAGATTCTTAATCTTAATGAAATTAAACAATTAATTTACTTGTAAACAAATTTACTCAAAAATATAAACATAACTTAAACTTAATCAAGCAAAAATCTTTTTTTGAGATGATTTTCGAATGTTCTTAAAACATACTAATTATATACATAATTATATAAAAACACATATATTATTTAAAAATTATAAAAATAATACAACTATTTAAAATAACTTGCAAACTATATTATTTTATTTTATTTTAAATTTTATAAAACTAATTATTTTAAATTGTTTGAAATTGAAGAAGCTTGATGATTAATCTATAACGTGGAGGTCCAAAATTGGGTGTCAACATCATGTATTGAGGATATGATGCAAAAGATGATGAGGAGGTTTGATGCAACTGATGAGAATGTGAAGGAGATGAGAAATGACTTGTCTGGTATTGGTCAAAAAGTTGATGCACATGCAGTGTCAATCAAGCATCTTAAACAGCAGATGACTCAGTTGTCAACTATCGTAAATCCACGTCAACCTGGCACTCTTCCTAGCAACACCATCCAGAATCCAAAAATTGATAGGCATTGTATGGCAATCACTACTCAGGGGGTAAGCAAACCATTTATCCACCTATGCCGTCTGGGGTGGAAATTGAGAATAGTAAAAATGATGATGCGGTCGAGGTAAGTGGAGAGTCCGAGAATGCGACAGAGAA
>NW_006239122.1:120644-120788 GCF_000226075.1 Solanum tuberosum
CCATACTAGCTAGGCATGGAATCCGGAGTCTATCCTACTCCGTGGAGGTTGTTCTACTTACCAAGGGTAGAACTAGTAAGCAACCCATGCACATGGTTTAGGGGATGTCCAAGGAAGTTCATTGTGCCTAATCTCATACTCAAC
>NW_006239122.1:121826-138613 GCF_000226075.1 Solanum tuberosum
AAAGATGTTCATTGTACTCTTGCCTCATACTCGGGAGAGCTACCATCTTAACCATATCCACTCGGTGCTTAGCCTTAGTTCCCATAGAGTAATTTCATTCACATGTATGTCCTAGAGAGGGCACTATCATTAGGTCTACCGACCCATAGCACATCTACCAAGAAAGGCACCACAAGGATCTACCGATCAAGGTTCATTAAGGATAGCTCATTAAATCCCCATGGAAGGGTGCCTTAGGCCTACCGATTCTTCATTAAAGGGTGCCTTAAGCCTACCTTAAAGATGAATTCCCCACGAAATTTGAAGAAGAAACACCAAGAAATCTTCAACCCTAGCTCCAACTCCTCTTCTTCCTCTCTTCTTTCTCTTCTTCACTCAAGAACCCTAACTCTTACTCTTTTAAAATGGAACAAAAATGATCCACAAACAGCCTAACACAACAATATAACCTCAAAAGAAAAGATTTGTGAAAAGACCAAAATGCCCTTAAATTTCCGGACGGACTCCCTGCCAACTGCCCAACTTTCAAAGGGCATAACTCGCTCATACGAACTCGGAATCGAGCAAACTCGGTGGCGTTGGAAAGATCGTTCCAAGGGCTTTCCAAACATAGCTAGAACTACTCCTGGATCATCCTGATCTAGAAGTTATGACTGCTCAAAGTTGGCCAAAAACTCACTGATTTCCCACACTTAACCAAATTTCCAGATTCTGAATTTTTCCAAAAGTGACTACTTCCAATTTCAAGCTTCTTCTTATTCATTTTAAATTGTCAGAGTTACACAATTAAAATGAAATTACATATAAACCCCTCATAGAACCTCATTATAAAGTCAACACAAAGTCATAGGCTCTTGCTTAACCTATCATTTTTTCGAGTTGTTACATCGAGGTAAGTGGAGAGCCTGAGAATGCGACAGAGAAAGAAGCGAAGGTAACTCAAAAAGTTGTCCCTATTCCTAGACCTCCACCTCCCTTCCCACAGAGGCTAGTCAAGAAGACTGAAGAAGGAAAATATCGCACGTTTATTAGCATGTTGAAACAGCTTTCAATCAATGTTCCGTTGATAGAAGCTTTGGAGCAAATACCTGGGTATGCAAAATTTATGAAGGACATGGTGACAAAGAAGAGGGCAGTGAGATTCGAAGATGATGATAGATTGCAACATTGTAGTGCTATTGCTATAAGGTCCCTTGTGCAGAAAAAGGAGGATCCTGGTGCCTTTACTATTCCATGTACTATCGGGTTATTGCATTTTGCTAAGGCATTGTGTGAACTTAGTGCTAGCATTAATATGATGTCATTGTCTATTTACAAGAAGTTGGGTCTGGGAGATCCAAAACCAACTGTGATGCAATTGTTCATGGCCGATAGAACTATGAAGAGGCCCATTGGTGTGCTCCATGATATACTAGTAAAGGTGGGGTTGTTTATCTTTCCGACATATTTTGTGATTTTTGACTGTGAGGTTGATTTTGAGGTTCCCATCATTCTTGGGAGACCATTTCTTGCCACTGGGCATGCCTTAGTTGATATGGAAAAGGGGCAGATGAAGTTCAGACTGAACGCTGAAGAGGCAACATTCAATAATTGTAGGTCTATGAAGCAGAGTAATGAGCTCCAATCGGTATCTGCGATAACATATAGATTTGAGAGGGGGTCTGAGCTACGGATTGAAGAGAGACTGGGTGTTGAGGTGCGAATATCGTTCGAAACCAAAGAAGCTAGAGTTAGACATGAAAAATCGTGAGTCCCCACCCGCAAGACCATCTGTTGAGGAGGCGCCGAAATTGGAGCTTAAGGCTCTACCATCACATTTGAAGTACGTATTCTTGGGAAAAGATGATACTTTACCGGTCATCATTGCGGCAGATTTGAATGGGCGACAAGTAGAATGTCTGGTTTCTGTGTTAAAGAAGTTCAAGCGAGCTATTGGGTGGACTATTGCGGATATTTTTGGGATCCCTCCTGGTATCTGTTCTCATAAAATCCAACTCATGCCAGATCACAAGCCTAATATTGAACACCAGAGAAGATTAAATCTGCCTATCCAAGAGGTAGTTAAAAAGGAGATCATCAAGTGATTGGATGTTGGAGTTATCTTTCCCATTGTAGATAGTAGTTGAGTGTGTCATGTTCAATGTGTGCCCAAGAAAGGTGGGATTACTGTGGTTCCTAATGAGAGAAATGAGCTTATTCCGATGCGGCCCGTGACTGGATGGAGAGTCTGCATGGACTACCGAAAGCTAAATGCTTGGACAGAAAAGGACCGTTTCCCTATGCCATTCATGGATCAGATATTGGATAGACTTGCAGGTAAGGGTGGTATTATTTTCTTGATGGTTATTCGGGCTACAATCAGATTTCTATATCCCCAAAAATCCAAGAGAAGACCACCATCACTTGCCCTTATGGGACTTTCGCCTTCAAACGGATGCCATTTGGGTTGTGCAATGCTCCAGCGACCTTTCAGTGTTGTATGATGTCGATATTCTCTGATATGGTGGAGGACACTATTAAGGTATTTATGGATGATTTCTCTATGGTAGGTGACTCTTTTGATCGATGTCTGGATCATTTGGCTTAGGTGCCTAAAAGGTGTGAAGACTGCAACCTGGTGCTAAATTGGGAGAAGTGTCACTTTATGGTGAAAGAAGGGATAGTTTTGGGTCATCGAATTTTTGAGAAGGGCAATGAGGTTGATAGAGCCAAGTAGAGGGAGCACAAGCAGGAGAATCAGGCTAAGTGAGTTTCGATATTAGATGAGCAGTTGCGCCAGGAGAGGGTTCGTGAGAGTGTTGTTGGGGAATCAAGTTCTATGCCCATTTCGGATGTTCCGAATATTGTGGGTCATGATGTGAGCACCACTGATGGTGCGGTTAGAATGATTGATAGCACTACTGAGGGTGTTGTGATTGCTGACGTGGGCACTACTGAGGGTGTCCCCAATGTTGTTGTAGCGGGCTCCGGGAACCGGACCCACCCACTAGTTGATGGTTCGTCGGCGATATGCGCCACAGATTTACTTCACCTAAATCCATTACTTTTTACTGCTTTTTGTGTGCATTGGGGACAATTGCACCTATTTTTCATTGGGGTGGGGAAAATAAATTGTGAGTGATAGGGTGAAGTCTGAGTAACCCAACTCATAATCCTCTTTTGGGGTTTTCTTGCCTGTGTTCTTTTCCCCCAAGAGACTGCTTAATTTCTGTTGAACCGGTATGTGTTAGGATTGTATGTGTAAAAGCATGAGAAAGAATGAACCATGATGGCAAAAGATTTTTGAAAAAATGATACTCGTCCAAAAAAATTGTGTTATGTGCTAAAATTAGTATGCTAGAATAAGTTGAATGTGTTGGCTCTGAGTATGACATGATAATGAACCAACTTGATGGCATGACTTAAGCTAAAACTTGAACTGGGTAATCTGATAATCTGATAATGAAACTATGTGTCAAGAGTGTGTGAGAATAGCTGATTGTTCAAACAGTTTTTGTGCCAATCTAGAACTTGCCCGGTTAGTCCTGCTAAGACAATCTACTCTAGAGGCTAGGAAGTGATCATAGGCCCTTGTTCTGATAAGTCCACAAATTGCTTAAAAGAAGAATCCATCCACATGAAATAAATGTTCCATTTGATCCAAATGCTTTGAGACTAAATTAGACCATTTCTTTCTAAACCCCTAACTCACCTTCCCATAATCTACTATGTTGGCCCCGGTCCCTCCTTGGACATGTGCACCTCGACTTAGGCCAAAAGCCTAAGTTGAGGGTGGCTAATGTAAAAAGTAACCTCAATCTTGGCCCTGATCCGACATCGGGTAATGTGCACCTCAACCAATGGATTGAGGGTGACTATGAAAGAGGAAACCGAAAGAAATATAGGCATGAAAAGAGTTTGATGTTGAAAAAGAGAAACAGAAAAGAGAGGAAAGGATGTGACTTGTTGATAGCTAAAGAAAAGATTAAAAGGCAAGAAAAAGATGAAAGTGAAAAAATAAAGAGCTACAAAGTCCAAAGTCACATCCATGATTGAAGAGAATCAAGGGAAAGAAAGTAAAACGGTAGGATGTCAAAAATAGGGCAAAAATAGGTAGAAAGCCTAATGTAATGTCAAGGAGGGCAGAAAGTCACTAAAAGTATCCAAATGTACCACACCTGACCCCTGAGACTACGTTACAAGCCAAGAAAGTCCTATAGTGATCCTAGAACCTAGTTTGGAGAATCTAAGCAATGAAAATAAGGGCAAGCTTATGGTATTGAGCACTAATTGTACTTGAAGTTACTTCTGAGTGTGAGTGTTGAATGAATCCTTGTACTCAAATTCATATTTATTGTGTGAAAAAGGAATTTCGTTTGAAGTAAGGGCACTAGTTACATTGTTGGAAAGTTGGTACTTTGGTGATAGTAAAACAATGTATATTGTGTGTTGGTTGGTCGATCTTTGTCATGTTTTGATCCGCACAAGTTAGCTTGTTGAGTCTGAGAGAAAAGATTTGCACCCAAAAAGAAAGTTGGCGTAGAGAGCCATGTGATTGCTTGTGCTTGAATTGCTTACTTCTATACAAGTGTCGTTTAAAGTCTTAATGTGTCGCTTCAGGACAGACAACGAATTAAAGATGAGGGTGTTGATATACCGTGAGTTTAAGGTATTTTTAATACATTTCACTTAAGAGTTGTGTGTGTCTAGGGCAATTTTGTATTGGTTTTTATGTATTTTTCTGATGTTTGCAAGAAATATGTTCATACGTGGAAACTAAGAGACACAGCTGAAGGATGTGCAGAAAAGGGGATCTACGGAGGTGATCCGCGGACCGTAGGTCCATTCACGCTCCGTAGATGGGTGTCGTAGATGGGAAGGCAAGGCTTGAAAGAAAATCAGGGAATTCTTGACCAAGTGTGGAACCACGATTGCAATCGACGGACCGTAGATTGATCTATGGACCGTACTGTTGATCCGTCAAATGATTCAGAGAAGGGTTCCAGGTACCTGATTTTGAAGATTCCAAGTATGGAGCTACGGAGGAGGTTCCACGGACAGTAGATCAATCTACGGTCCATACTATTGATTTGTCGTTTGCTTCAGAGATGATGTTTTGGAAGCTAAAAAATTTCCCCAAGTCCTGAGTCACGGAAGGGACCTACGAACCGTAGATCAATCCACGGTCCATAGGTCAGTATCGTCGATCGAAATCGCGTCCTGAAACATTATTTCCTTATTTTGTTTCCTTTTTAGTTAGGACTTATTTTTCTATATATAGGGCATGTAAACCTCGTGTTTGGGGTTAGACTTTATTATTCTTGTTCTAGTTTTTGGCTTTTGAGATTAACTTGCAACTTTAGCAATTCTTGATTTCCTAAGTTCGTTTTGAAGATTTTGGCTTTGAAATTCAAGTTGAGATTCTAGGTTTATTCTTCTCATTACGTAAGTTCATGATTTCTTCATCTAAAAATATGAATTGCGTTCTTGCTACTATGGGTAACTAAATCCACAATTAGGGTTGTGGGAACCATGAGCGATTAACAATGTATGAATAGTAACTAAGTAATTCTTGAATAGTGTTATTTCATGCATGATAATTCTTTCGTTTAGAAGTCTTTTTAACGAGTGCATGCGTTAGAACTCGCCTTGTTGCTGCTTGCCGAACCAATGAGGTAGTTAATAAGAAAAGAATTATCAACATAGATTTAGTGTGCTACTATCTAATAGTCTAATGTTGATTGGTGCGAGGGTAAAAACTAAGCCATACATCGATGTGATGTCTAATATGAGGTAACGGTAAGGGTTAGTAAATTATACATACGTAGCCGGACCATGGTGCGGGGTTATATTCTCTAGTTGCCGGACCAAGGAATTAGAGATACCTAACTTATTACTTTGCATGTAATACACTAGGAAAGGATTGTTATTACTAGGATTACCGCGTTATGAGCTTATGGGGAACACGTACACCCTAGTTACTTTCTCATCTTGATAACAACTAAAGTTTGAATATTACTCACTGAATACTTACATAATTTCCTGAATTTGTTTTACAAAACCCCCCCCCCCTTTAATTACTTGTTTTCGGAAATACATTGACTAAACGAATATAATCGTCAGTTAAGTTTAAGTCTAAATCATATTCCTCGTGGGATCGACCCCAACCTACAAGTTGGGTTCTTTACTTGATAACCATCGCTTATGCTTCTTTAGGGAGGTGTAATTTGAGCGTATCACATACCACCATCCACACTAAGTACCACATTAAGGCCAGCAAAAGTGAACTTACCATTCCTTCTTGTCATCATTGGACAATACTCATACATAAGGGTGTTCACGGGTCGATTATTGGTCAAAACCAAAACCAAACCAATTTAATCGGTTTTAAAATTATCAAAGCCAAACCAAATATAATATACATTTATCGGTGGTTATCGGTTTCGGTTTGATTTGGTTCGGTTATTAACCATACACAAAAATAAAAGAAACAATTCATTCAAAATGTGAAAAAGTGACAACAATCTATTAAAAACGAAAAATAGTTAAAATGACTTAAATAACTGAACTTTCGATCACTAAATTAACTATCAATAAGCTTTAAAATTCTCTATATTGGTCTAGAAGGAAGAGACAATAACATTTTCAGTCCTACAAAGAATTGTCATAGACACTCATATACATGAAATCAATAAGATAAATATTTTCATCTTAGACATTTTTGCTTTCAATAAGTAAATTATAAAGATATTTTAATGAAAATATATATAAGACCTTTAAAGTTGTTTATAAAAACAATATATTAAGTATGTATATTAATAAAATATATGTAGATAATCCATCGATTTGGTTCAGTTCGGTTATTTCTTCGATTTTTTTGAATAAAACAATAACCAAACCAAATACTATCGGTTTTCAAAAATCTAAAACCAAACCAAACCAAACCCAAATAAAATCGGTTTTATTTTATCGGTTTGGTTCGGCTTTACGGTTTGGATCGATTTTTATCCAAACCGTGAACACCCCTACCTTTAATATGTATTGTAATTTGCTATTTTCCGTAGTTTTTCCTATTAATAATGCATTTGCCCCTTAGAACATTGTCCACATTCTTTCCACTATATTTTATGGAGGATATTTTTATTATTTATTTATTTTAAAAAAAATTATGCAATGCATGTTATTTTTAATACACCAAATCAAACACTGCATAAAAAATTTCTCAACACAACTAGCATTAACATTATTAATACACCACACTCAACATATTTCTTATACATCCTAACAAATGATTCCTCATAATAGACTATCCCGTGTATGTGAGCTTAACGTGGAATTCGATGTACTATCCCACATCGTAAGGGTTGGTCTACTTGCCTAAGGTAGAACCGGTAACATTTTAGCTTAAGTGGATCCACTAGTTAGTATCCTATGTGGGCACATAGTTATGGGATAGGAAGATGTTCATTGGAACCCTAACCTAGCATGGGGAGAGTCTCCTTCTTACCATATACACTCGGTGTTTTGCCTCCATTCCCATAGAGTAGTTCATTTTCATTAACATTATTGTACTTGAGAGGGCCACCAACATTAGGCCTACCGACCCAAGGTACATTACACATGAAAGGGCAACCACCATTAGGTCTACCAATTCAAGGTACATTACATGGATAGCTCATTGAATCCTCAAGAAGGGCCACCACCACAAGGTCTAACGATACAAGGTTCATCATTTCACACATGAAAGGGCCACCAACATTAGGTCTACCGATTCAAGGTTTATCATCACATTAGTTTCTAAACTCATCATGAAGGACCACCAACATTAGGTCTACCGATTCATGTTCATTAAGTCAAGATACATTCATTTCACAAGAAGAGGATGCCTAAGCCTACCAATTCAAGGTCACACTCATCAATACAAGAAAAGGATGCATTAAGCCTACCAATTCAAGATACATCAATCCACATTACTTTTTTTTATACAAGGAGAGGATGCATAATCTACCAATTCAAGATATACATTACATTAAGGAAACCCTTCACATTCTATCATCAATATTCATGAGTACACAATTGAGAAAGACCTTTCAATTATAGAACAAATACAGTATAGACATGATCATATAACTTTCATTGGAATGATAAACATTTTCATAACATCATACTCATACATTAACCTTCATGAAATTGCCTTCCAAGGCTATAAACCATCATTCACCAACATATCTTAGAATACCACAATTAGGCATGAACAATGATGAAATTCAATAATCTAAATCAATTTAGGCATAATCCATCAACATACTTCCATAATCAATCAACCCAACTCACAAACATTCAATTTAGTAATTTGGGGAACAACATGGGTTCATGGGGAAATTCATTGTAAATCATCATAAATACACCAATTCATTCATAAATCATCAAATCTTAACCCTTGAAAACGTTTTGGAATTGAACCTATGCTTATATTGAAAATCCAACTTTTTGGGTAAATTTGGAACTTGAAATCATATTTTGGAATTGGCTCCTTGAATTAAAGTTAGTCAAGGATGAAGAATACCATACCTTTGATGGAGTTTTCCCCTTAATTTGAGAAGAAACACTTTGAATCTTCAAACCCTAGACCCCACTTCTTCTTCTTCTTCTTCTTCTTTGGGAACTTCTAGAGAGATTTTTTTAGAGGAAGAACTCTTTTGATTTGATTTGGGTTTTGGAGAATAAAGGGGTAAATGAATGGTTTTAAGACTTAAAACTATATATATATATATATATATATATATATAAAACAATTAAAAATGACCCCACACAATAATTGATTAAAAGGAAATTACTTAATACCCCTCAACTTAGGCAGCCCCCGTCAGGGACCACACCCATCTAGACGGCCCGTCTATGGGACCACGGCTCGTGGTGGTCCCTTGGGCAGTAGCTCCCTCAACTTTCCAAGGCTCCAAAGTGGTGAAGGCAATCCCATGAGCCTTCCCATGGTCCGTGGTCTTCACCACGAGCTGTGAAGTGGCTCGTGAAGGAGAGTCTCCATTGGGCAGCCTTGTGAGCACACTGAATTGCTAACCACGGGTGGCACCACGACTCGTGGGGGCCACCACGGGTCGTGGAAGCCATCGTGGGCCAGGACCCTCGTGGTCATGGTAGGCAGTGGCTAGATGGTGTTTTAAGCAGCCTTGGCCTCTACAATGCCAAGGCAAGACCACGAGACCTCCCACGATCCATGGTCAAGACCACGAGTCGTGGTGAAGGTCGTGGTTCCTAGGCAGTGGCTAGGCCTCAATGCCTTGCTTCACACATGCCTAAGGGAACTTCATGATCCCTTTCACGGACCGTGGTCAAGACCACTAGTCGTGAAGGTGGTCGTGGTCCTTGGGCAGTGTTTGGCCAAGCTTGGGGTAGCCTTGGCCTTTGGCTTAGGCTTGCCCCTTTTGGCTTGGCACTAGACCTTGCAACCTTCAACCAAACCTTAGAAGGTCTTCTAAACTACGGGTCTAGTACGTACTTTAACGTTTAACCACTAAACCCTTTAACCCTTGACGTTAACCCTCACATTTAGGCTCTAGTTCACTTACAAATTTTCCGGATCATTACAGTTTGATATACAAAATGATATTGAAATACAACCTGATATTTGAAATAAAAACTGAGCCAGAAAATACTTTCTGCAAATTTAAAGTGAAATAATAACATAACGAAGCTGGATATTGGAATATAAATACAATTTATTTTGAATTCAACTTATTCTATGTATTATGTATTCATCGCAACTGTATTTTTCAATATCATTTCGATTCACAACTAATTTGTATTTATATTTTGGTATATACTTCACAACTGTCTTTATTTTTGTACTTGAACTAAAATGCCAAAGAGTTGTATTGATCATAAATCAATACCAACATTTTTTGTATTTTAAATTAGTTATACATATCATTAGGTATTCGAATACATTTCGGATGAACACATATTCAAAGAAGTTCAAACATTTAAGTATCCAAAATAGAGGACATTAGAAATTTTCCAAAACTTCCACTCATATAAGATTTAAAATACAAACTACTGTTTTCAAAAAAAAAAATTGAAATTCTTAAGAACAAAGGAAAAAGACGCTAGAAAGAAAAATGGCAAGATATGCTCTTTCAAAAACGTAACTGATGTTAAATTTTAAATTTTTTTACCTTTTTTGAAACTTTTTGTTCCATGATTTTCTCTATTCTGTTATTAATTATTTGTATTCTTTCAAATTAATCAAAATAATATAAATACATAACTCATCCCTTAACAAACTAAAATATTGACATTTTAAATAAATAGTGAAACTATTGCTAAGGAGTCTCATTAAAAGCTAAAATATTGCTATTTTGAAAATTAAAGCTCTGTGTAGGGTCAGCTGAAGGCCCAAGCCACTCAAACATAGGATTTAGTCCTTTTACATTTTTTTTAAATTAAATGAGGGCACAAAGGCCCATTTATTGAATAATAAGAAAATAAAAAAGACATCCGGTCCAAACAAAAATACAAAGATGCAAAAGGAAACAACCAAAAAAAAAAAAGAGATCAAAAAAGAAAGAAATGAACAGACACACATTTAGAAATTTGCAGAGACAAGGATTTCAGCCTTCACACTCCAAATCTATACACTCCTTGATGAATTTTACATCCACAACAACACCAATCGACAACCATCTACGTTGAGCTCTATCATAGCTCGGAAAATTTCATCTAGCATTTGAAGATCATCAAAATTTCATTCTTCAACATCCATGGCTGCCCACATTTATCAGATTTCATCACCTCTAACTGAAAGTGAATGGATCTATCTTTATTGTAGTCTATGCTATTGAGATGTCTGCCTTCGACTAAGCTAAGTACACTTTAACTTGCTATTATAAATCATGATTTCTTTCCCCTCTCTATATCTCAATGGGTTGAATCTCAACAGGGATTGATACCACCATCTAAATAGTAAAAATTATGAGCTTCCATCGTCAATTCTTGTTGAATACTATCAATATCTAGAACACATGAACGAACTTGCCGTCTCAAAATATTATTGAATGCACCTACTTTTTCTTTTCTTTTCTTACAAGTAGAATGACTTTTTTACTAGTAAAATACTATTAACAATGCAAGGTGACATGAAAAAATTTATTCCGAGAACTATAAACAAAGTATTGAAATATCAAAGCATATAAAAGTAAAAAATAATTATGTAATTTGGACCTTCTATGTCAATGTCCATTGTAAGCAATTATATTTTCTAAATGTATGGTGGTAATACAAAGAGAAAAATATTAATGGTAATGCACTCAAGGGTATTGCCTAGTTAATAAAGTGAGTTGAGAACCATAAGGTTTAAGTTCAAATTTCAATAGAAACAAAAATATTAGCATCTTGTTTGGATGATTGTTACCCGCTATATTATATTATGTTGTTAGCTTAAATACAATGTCTTTTTATTGTTACTTAAATTTTATTGTATGATATCGTTTCAATCCATTGTTAGGTAACAACGAAAAGTCCTATTTTGTATAGTGATTGATTTGTTATGATTACGTTGTTACTTTAATATTTTCTGATCATTTTGTCTTTACTTATTATTTAATAATCTTATTTTATCATTCACCCACATTTTCATAGTAGCTCTACCATTTACCCTACTTTCTTATAAGTTTATCATTCAAATTGTTGAAGTATGGCATTATGTAATGACGAAATCTAAAACTATATTCATTAAAACCAGGGAAAAAGGATAAATATACCCCCGAACTATTGTAAATGATATGCAGATACCCTCCGTCATACTTTTGGGACACTGGTTCCCTCGCCATCCAAAAATTAGAGCATATTTGCCCTTCACTCTAACGGAAGACCAAATAGGAACACGTAGTGCAATCCTAGGGAGGGACTCGTTTGACCAATTAATTAGACCCAAAATTTAAAAATCCACCCATTTTTATTTTAAACCCACCCGAAATCCTTTGACCCAAATTAAAACACCCATCTTCCTGAATCCATACAAATTGAACCTGCCAGGGCTAATGGTCTCTCTAAATCCTTCAACTCTTCTATGACCTTTGCACAACAAAAAATAACTTTCAAGGGTTACCATATAGTCTAGAGTAACAAAACGGTTTTGATAATTCTTGAAAGTCTTGGGTCTTCATTTGTTGCAAGGCTTGAGTGAGAGAACACATTCGAATGCAAACGGGGATTCATCATGTTGTTGTTACCATAAATTTCATTTCCCCTACAACAATATATATTCTTCTATGATCTACATATAATAGATAAACAGAAAATCACACTCACACTAAAATAAGTCAAGATCCTAAACAACAACAATCAAAACGGGAAGAAAGAACAATGTTCACTGAAAAATTATTAGTAATTAAAAATCATAAAATAACAATATGGATGGCCGGAGTTTGAACCCCTCCGGTTAGATCTGAAAAGAAAAATGATGTGAAAGAGATTACCGGAGTTGGAGTCACGCCGGTGGTTGCTAGTTGTTGTTGTTGTTGGAAATTGCGGAAGCTTAGTGCTTCGCCGGAGTTGTTTGGTCAGAGCTTTGAGCTTGCTGGCTAGCTATGGGTTTCGTTGTTGTTCGCCTGAGCTTCGAGCTCGCCGTTAATGGCTGCTTTACGGCGATATGGTGGCTTTTGGTTGGAATTTTGTTTGGTTGTTGCTTGCTGCTCGGCGTGAGGGGAGGGGTATCGATGGTCACTGGTTCAGGGTCTGATTTTGGTTTCGTTTGCTGGAAAATGGAGGTTGGTTCAATGGTCGACTCTTGATGGCTAATGGTGAAATGGGTCTGGTTCGTGGAGGTGTTTTCAGTGGCGTTTTGGTGGTGGCGAGCTGGTTTGGAGCTGGGTGTTTTAATTTGGGTCAAAGAGTTTTGGGTGGGTTTAAAATAAAAAATGGGCTGGCTTTTAAATTTTGGGTCTAATTAATTGGTCAAACGGGTCCCTCCGTAGGATTGCGCCACGTGTCACTATTTGGTCTTTTGTTAGAGTGAAGGGTAAATATGCTCTAATTTTTGGACGCAGGGGCACCAATGTCCCAAAAGTATGACAGAGGGTATCTGCATACCATTTACGATAGTTCGGGGATATATTTATCTTTTTTCCCTTAAAACAATATAGTACGATAGAATAGAATACAACCATCCAAAAGTTTCACTTAGGCAGCTCAACTGAACGATGCTCATTTTAGACACCTCATGTAGGGTCTCGTTGTGTCATTTTGACATTTTTTGCTGACATGTCAAAGTGAGTGTGATACACCCAACAATAGAGCGTGAAAGACTCAATTTAGCTATTTTTTATTTTATTTTCTCTTCTTCTTCTCCATTTTTTTAGCCACCATCTCCCACCATTTTTTGAAGCTTAAATTCCTTCAATGGAGGTCGAATTTTTTATTAAAATTCATTTTCAAATTATTTTTTTCTTCATTGTATTACTTTTTAGAATCTACAATCACCTCCCTCCACCTTTTTTGCCAGAAAAATGGATACCAACATTAATATTTCATATTTATTCTCTCATTCTTTCTTCCTCTCCCTCTTTTCTTCCCACAAAACAACACTAAAAAGAAAGAAAAAAGAATAAATATGAAAAATAGTAAAAGAAAAGAATTAATTTTTTTTTTTATTTTTTTTTTTAAAAAACGAGATTTTGAGTGTAATGAAAATAGACTATTTTCTATGGGAAAGGAGGGTAAGGTACCAACACCACTCTCCACCTTTTTCGTCGGAAAAATGGATACCAACACTCATATTTTATATTTTTTCTTTATTTCTTTGTCTTCTTCCTCCTCCTCTCTTTTTCTCTCAAAACAACACCAAAAATAGAAAGAAAGAAAAAAAGGATCCGAAACAATTTTAAAAAGTAGATTAAAAAAAATAAAAAAAATGTTGGATGTATGGGGGTTAAATTGATTTTTTAGAATAGTAATTTTTAACTTAAAATGACACATGTAATCATTTAATTAGTTGTTTGTCACGTCATCAATGAATGTATTACACTCTCTTTCAACTTTTGCTTATTGTCAAAAAAGTGTCGAAATGACATGGCGAGACCATACATGAAGTGTCTAAAATGAACATCATCCACTTTAGGTGTCTAAGTGAAACTTGATGCCATTTAGCCTTTTATATAGGCCAAACACATACACAACCCCTCAAACTTGCCCTCATTTTTCATTTTGGCACTCCAACTTAGCCTTGTTCCATTTTAACCCTTAAACTCCATTTTTATGTACCATTTAAACACTAATACTAATTTTTATGATTTTTATTTATTTATGTTCTTCGATTGTTAATTTTTATTTTAAAAAATAGACGTGTGTCTGTTAATTTTCGTAAAAAATTAAACATTCGCGAACGAACATAAAAATTTTACAAACAATAATATTATTTTTTGTAGATTTCTCTGTATTTTTGTATGAAAGTAAATTGACGAAAGTTCTTTGATTTTCTTTCTTAAACATTCAATTAAATTAAATAACATTTATTATTTCTTATTTTAACGCAAATATTCACTTTTTATTTTTAATATAAATCAATACGAATAAAAAAACTCATCTTCAATACGAGTAAAAAGGAACTCTTGTTCATTGCTAATAACACTACTAAAAAATGTTAAAACTCGACTGACTTTAATTTGTTAGATTGTCGGTGATTTTTTAAGAAAGAAAACCAACACAATTTTGTCGGTTATTTTTCACATAAAAAACACATAAAAACTCTTTAAAATAAATTATTATTTTTTAAAAAGAATTATTTTTTGTTAATTTTTATTTTTTTAACTAAAATTAACTGACACATGTCGATTTAAAATAAGAAGTTGCAATTGAAAAATATATATAAAAATAAAAAAATCATAAAAATAGTATTTCGTGTTAAAATAGTACATAAAAAATAGAATTTAAGGATTAAAATGGAACAAGGCTAAATTGAAGTGTCAAAATGAAAAATAAGGGCAAGTTAGAGGGGTTGTATATGTGTTTGGCCTTTTATATAAGTATGGTATACATGCAATATGCATCACATCTTCTTGTCCATAAATGGGATTAATTGAAAACCATATTTACAGCTTGGCATCAAATAGTGGACCATAATTTTATTTTTTATCCTTTTCATTTCATTTCAATATAACATAAATAAATTATTTATTTTTTATTTTTTTATTTAATTCGTTTCTTCATCATTCTTCTCCATCAGAAAAAAAAAGCCCTCATTTTCCACCTCTTCTGATTCAGTTTTTTCATCAGTGTTTGTAAATCGCTGCTGAGAGAAGTCGAAGAAACCCTAATTCCCATTTTATCAAATTTGACGTTGTAGAAGGAGATTTAGGAATGAACTGAGATGGGTGCAGCAGGTTCCAAACTCGAGAAAGCTCTGGGTGACCAATTTCCTGAAGGAGAACGTTACTTTGGCCTTGAGAATTTCGGCAATACTTGCTATTGTAACAGCGTTCTTCAGGTCTTTTTCTTTTTCATTCATTTTGATTTGCATCATTTTCACGTTGTTTGCTTAGATTATTGGAACTTTACCAATTTTTGTTATTTGGAATTGTGAGGGAAATGACCTTTTTGGGGAATTGTTTGTGGTTGTGCTGTAGGTACTGATTGATTGATAGAACAGATAAGGTTTCATATAGGCATGCCTAACTAGTTTGGGATTGAGATATATTATGGTTTCTGCTAGGTGGTATAGTGGCAATTGTTAAGTAGATAGTTCTGTACTGGATTGCATTTTGCTTTGGTTGGTGATGCCAAAAAGTTACTGAAGAAAAAGGAGTATGATATTTTTGAAAGACCAAGTGAATTCTGTTGGAAGCAAGCAAGTTGCCATCTTCAAAAGTTTTGGTTCAGTCCTTTTTCAATCTTCAGAAAGTTAAACCAATTATCTCATACGTTAGAACCAACATATATGAGAATGGACTCATCACTTTGTTTGTTTAAAGTCATAGCTAGGTTGCTCTCTTTTTTTAATGACCGTGGTGTTCGGGCAAGCTTTTGCACACCTCGACTAATTCCATGGGATACTTGCCGCCTCCCACGAGCAACAGGTAACTCTATCCACCAAGTCTAGGAAAGATGGAAAGAATCACCTAGTGTTTTTTGTCTCCGAGTTTTGAACCTGAGACCTCAAGGTTCTCAACCACTTCATTGACCACTAGGCCACACCCTTGGGTGCGTCATACCTAGGTTTCTCTTAAAATAGAATGATGGGAAAAGCGCATAATATAAATGCTCATCTTAAAAGGGAAATTACAAAATTCTCTATCCAAGTTCATGTAGCTAAAGAGGTTTACCACGCATACATCTTTTTAGGTTTAAAAGGGAAGTACTATGCGAAAATGTCTTTAGTTAAACAGAAGCAGATGAAAACAAGTTCTTATTATCTAAGGGAAGCAAAAAGATTTAGGAATAGGAATAATCAATGACAAGTTCCTTCCTAGCATGGTACGAGCCTCGGTCAAGATAGAGATGGAGTTTGTTTTGACTAATGTTGAAGCTGGTGATATCAAGTCCAATGGAGCAAGCAACATTGGTGGAATGTATAAGAGAGAAGTGAAAATATGGTAGAGTTTTTGGCCAAAACATCCCTTAACTATACCTCAAACTTAAAATACATCATTGTACTACCACATTGAACAAAAATCATCCTTAAGCTATCCAAAAATGTTACAAGATCTGTCCCTCCTAAGTTTTCTTGGCATAAACTAACGACTTTAACCAAAAAAGGTACTTCCCAAAAATTCCCCTATCCCATCTCCTTAGTCCCC
>NW_006239122.1:139493-183863 GCF_000226075.1 Solanum tuberosum
GCCCGACCCTGTGCTCCCCCCCCCCCCCCCCCCCCCCCAAAAAAAAAAAAATCATCTTTAACATCCAGCACAAAGTTCTTTTGTTTATTTGCACAACAATGGTTTGATATGATTCAACCGCCAGTCTAAGAGATTGAGTACGATTTGGTTGCAATTTTTTTGTGCAACGCAACATGATCGTTATGTAGACTATAGAGAATATATGAATTGTGTTATTCAGCTAAAGGGAAAGAAAAGTAAGGAGGTTCACTCAAGCTCAATTTCAAAAGCTCAAGAATAGATCAGTATAGAGTAGGCCAATCAGCTAGTGTGATCCCTGATGTTGTCACCGCTCATATTGTACTCCATCGGCAGCTAGCGCATAGTCATGACTTTAAGGACTCCAATATTTATTCTCTGTGTCAAAATGCTCGTCTACACCTATCCACCAATTTTCCATCAGTCTGACCCCTCTTTCTTCCCATAAAATCAAATCCCAGCATAAAAAGCACATTCATGCCCCAACACTTGCAGAGAAGAAATCCATCCTCCATTATGTTAGTTTTTTTTTTTTGTAACTGAGTTTGACAGATAAATATAACTTGTTACGTTTTATGTTCGCCTGGTAGTACATGGATGTAGTTAAGTTTGAGGATAGTTGAGGAATGTTTTTTGCCAAAAGTTCAAAGATTGCATGCACACCATTCTTTTTAATAAAGATTGTGTCTGGGCCAGCTTGTCTACACCTAGGCTAATTGACTGGGTACGTGCTACCACTCACTAGGACAATACCAGATTGCTTTGTCTATCTAGGCTTAAACAGATCGGGAAGGATCACCCTACGTCTTTTGCCTCTGTTGGGATTTGAACTGTTTGTCTCCCATGGTTCATTCAACATAGTTGACTGTAATACTACATCCTTGGATTTAGAAGATGACTCATCAGGACAATGGAAATGATCGTTCACCTTGGACAGTTCCTATAAGCTCCATCACTATTTGCGGAACTAGGAAAACAAGTTAGCTAATTGAAAGCCGAAGAGTTTCAACCTGCAGAGTCAAATCTTAAGATAGGAGACAAAAACACTATAAAGAAGACAAGAAAAAGGCTAAAGCTATTTATTGCGACGGAGACAAGAAGAAACAAAATCCAAGGGGAAAAGTACAAAGGAGAGAAAAAGCATAAGACAACTGTATTGTCTTCGAAAGATCAATATTCCCCCCTATCAGTGAATGATTGGGATCCTCAAGATTATTTGAAGGCTGCTTCCAATTCGTGGTACAGTACATAGCGGGTGAGATAAATCTAAGATGATGAACAAAGCTAGAGCAGTAATACACAAGTAGAATAATTGCACCACTGGACACTACAAAGAAGGAAGATAACTTTGAGTTGATTGGTGAAATTATGAAAAAACATATGAAGACAACCCTGTTTTGTGTCATTGATAAATGTGCTATCTTTGTGACTTTCTGGATATTTCTTTTACAGGCCATGGGATAGAAACAAATTTTCACTCACTGGGATTGAAAATGAATGTAAGTGAAGGGGATTTAGGGATGAGAACACAATGATTGTTTGATAACCAAAATTGAATGGGGGAATAACTTAAAATTGAAGATATTGACGGTCTCAATGAACTATGAAGGAAGAAACAAGGAGAATAATAATAGGTGAAAAGGAGTGAGATGGATTTATGGTGTGAGTGAGATGAAGCAATTGATTGAGTGGAACGGGACGAGTGATTGAAAATTAGAGGTCTCTAAGATGAACATTTGTGTTGTATGACTGCATAGGAGAGTAGAGACCTTGAGAAATCATATTAAATCTTTTGCTTGTTGGGTATATTTGTGGTCTTCATAAATAGTAGGAGAGTCTCAAAGTGGTGAGTGTTATGGAGAGAGAAACTTAGATCAAAATTTAAGTTCATGAAAATTGTGTACTGGAAGACTAATCAAAAAAATTACATAGAGGAAGTTTGAGATGTTTTTGAAGTTGAACACGGTGAAGGTAGGTCGTAAGGGTGGACTAAGCAATGTGAATTCTGATGAATTTCATAAGATATGATCCTCTCTCATATGTATTGAACTCCTTTCTCTCATTTAATCTTACATTGCTTATCTTTGCACATTATTAATCCTTTATCAAGTCTACCTTTTTTCTATCCTGCATCTGTCAAATGTCAAACAAGATGAGGTGAAAATAGTCTTTGCTCTATTACTGAGTTGTCATCAGCTCATTTTAAAGCTAAAATTGCTAGAGGGCACATTTTTATTTAGTGATTTATGCCTTCAACATGCCTCCTTGCGTGCAGACGAAATTCTTTTTAGTGTGCCAAGCAGGCAAATTTGTTTAATGAAGGGAAGGATGTAAGGCATTTTCTTTGGGCCTCTACCTACTCTAATACCTTATGAACTTTATGACCACCTCTTTTAGAAACATAAAGGCATAACTAAGTAAAAGTGTGCCTTTTTGATGGTTAAGTTTTAGGATGAGGTGGTTAGACAATTCAGTAATTTAGATATGATAAAGTTCAACCACCAGCACCCTATTTGCAACTTGCATACAGGTTGAAGCAAAATCCAGGAAATATTCAAAAGATTGGTTTCGGTTGAGTTTTCGGAATGTTGAAAATGGCAAATAGCAGGTTTAAATGCATTGCATCCATTGGTTTTTGTGTGAAATGTAGAAACTAATTATTGTTAGCCCTATGATGTACTGTCTGCTTGCTGAATTAACCAAAAAGAGACTGTTGATCTCACTCTGCATGTATACATGTTATATTATATATGAACCCCATTTTGATAACATTGTCGTATACGTGTTATAGTATGTATGATCCTGAAGTTGATAGCATTATCTTGTTCTTTTCTCTTTCAACAGGCTCTATATTTCTGTGTTCCATTTCGAGAACAGCTACTGGATTATTATTCAAATAACAAAAATCTTGCTGACGCAGATGAAAATCTCTTGACATGCCTTGCTGACCTGTTTATGCAGGTATTACGTGACTATTGTTGACATTATCTTTTCCTAATTGCTTTCCCTTTCATTTAATTATGATGCACAAGTAAACACAATCATGTGTTAAGCTGCTACTAAGAACCCACAGTTATGATGTCCATATCTGCATGTAACAGCTATTTCGGAGCTGTCAGGATAGATCTTTGGATTAATGTCCATTCTCTCTATTTAGAGAATTTGTTATCAACTGTTCATTAGAATTTACATGTACAAAACATTCACTGTCAGTGAAGAATTTCTTCTTTTTTTTTCTTTTTTTCCTTTTAAAGGTTAGTTAGGAGATTACATTTCTATGTGTTTTCGATAGAATTTCATTTTAAATGCATAATCAGCATGTTCAGGTTTAATAAAACTAAAATGTTGTTTTTTTCTCTTTGTGGCTCATTATGTGGATCAGATAACCAGAATCTTGTTGAGATGTTCTTCTTAGGTTTCTTTCTTTGTTTTTAATACTTCTCACTTGCACAAAGGGAAAAGGAAATGTTCTTCAGAGTGGAGAAGCCCCAATAGCCAGCTCCTGGATGGGGCTAGGGTAGTTGTTTACAGGGTATGAATGTGGATGTGATCTTTCTTTCCCAGTCACTCTTTATTTGAAAAATTCAGATGATATGCAGATTTTGGTTTTGTAGTTATGACTATCTGTTTGTGTTTTTGACCTGTGAGCTCAGTTTTAAAAACCACTTCCCTGATCTGACCCTTTAGTGTTTTGTCATTGGTTCTGTGTTTTCAGTTTGACCCGAAAAGAATCATCAATTGGCTTAAGGCAGTTTTATTTTATTTGTAGGGGAGACTAGGAATTTGTTGTTGTTTCTTGTTCTGTAAGGCTGAAAATAAAATAGAAGATGAGTTCCTAGAGGATGTGCATAAAGTAATTCTTGTGCTTGTTAATGGCCTGTCCAGCAGGCATGTTGCTCTCCATTATTAATTTATTCTTAGTTTCTTGTCTTTAGTATGCATTGGCTGAGAGTTTGTCTTGAATCTATGTCATGTTCTTGTCATTGAATAGATTGTTCAATTATTAAATATTAGTTTATTCTCTTAGTTATTTTTGTTTCCGTAGAAAGAGTGAATGCATTCACGATTTTTCTACTAAAGCTTAGGCTCCAAATAAGCGACATGTTTAGTCCAATCCGGTTAAATGTTGGCAATTGACAATTTGGGGACATAAATGTTTGTTCTGCTAATCTTTTGGGATCTTTAAACTGAACTTTCGATCTACTTCAGTAATGAAAAATAATACTTCATCTGTCCCAATTTATGTGGCACTCTTCGTTTTCGAGATTCAAACTGCATAAAGTTTGACCGACATTTTAAAATGTATTTTTTCATCATATTGACATGAGAATTGCAACTTATAGTACTTTCCATGTATTTTTTAAATATATAAATTTTAATTTTAAAATATTGAATTGATCTTATTCAATTTTCCTTCAAAGATTATTCAAATTGACTCTCAGGAAGAGGATAGTGCTGCATAAATTAGGACGGAGGGAGTATATTGTTAGAAAATAAGAAGTTCAAGTAATACATTGGCTTTCACTGTCTCACGTATAAATTTTGAGACCATATTTTATGACTTGGAAAATGCTGTAATTAGCTAAGCATATAAGATGATTTATTTCCTACCATCTGTTGTTCTCTTTAAAAGGTTGTGCATTATTAGTTTGAATCAATAGTATCCTCCTCCTTTATTTACAGATATTTGAAAGCACATTGTCAGAACTTGTATTTTTTTGCATTTTATGAGCCCATGATCAATATTGTACTTCATCATCGAACTAATGGGTTTATTCTTGTGATTTTGTAGATAAGCTCACAAAAGAAGAAAACTGGTGTCATTGCTCCCAAGCGCTTCGTACAGAGATTGAAGAAGCAGAATGAGATTTTCCGCAGTTATATGCATCAGGTTTCCTATAGTCACTTCTTTTAAGAAATGCTAGTTAGAAACTAATAATCCTTTATCCTATAAATATGGGGAAGATATCCCCTAAGTTTGCCTGTACAGGTGTTAAAAACCCCTCTCCCTCCTTTTACTTGCATTTACTGAATTGTGTGCTTTACTCCCTTTTGGTGTTGCTAGACTGATATAATGTGAGATTGCTAGAAATCCTAAAAACTGATGAGTTGCTTCCTATATTTGCCTCTTTTTTCTTTTTCTTTTTTTCTTTTTTTCATGCTGCATTTGGTAGTATTTTTCTTGGGCATGTTTCATTGAGAAATGTAATTGTGTTGAACTGGAAATCTTGTTCCTAGGCCAGTCAAATGATCAGATCAAGTGAAAAAATCCCTGCTTGGAGTTGATTGTCCTGCCTAAGGGACTTCTCTTTGTTATCTTTGAAGATATCCTTCTCTGCCTTTGTGTTGGTCCAGACTAAACATTAATTATTGTCGTGCTAGTCTGCAAACATTCGTTTTCATGTTAATTTAGTGACTAGGAGGTTAAGCTCATTTAGAAGTGTTAGATATTCTACTTGCTTTACATTGTTTCTCTATGTGGAGGGCATGCATGTGGTCATCAGATCCAGCTTTATCTAAAATTTGTTCTAAGAAATTTGTCCCAGAAATTGAAGACTTGCATTCTACCTGATCCAGAAGGAGGAAGAGAGAGAGACTCACATTTCCAAATAATTGATAGCTAAATTAACTGTCATCATGATGCTTTTGACTTTTATTCATCAGTTACTCTTCATTTCCCTTTATGTGTTTGGTGCTTATATGCTCTGATAGTCTGATGTACTCTCCCGCCACTCATGTGTATTGATATCCTTCTTTGTTAGGACGCACACGAATTTTTAAACTATTTACTGAACGAACTGGTTGACATACTGGAGAAAGTAGCCAGTGCAGCTAAAAGTGATCAAGAAACTTCTTCCCCAACAGAAAAAATTGCAAATGGACCAACCAGTGTTCATGCTAATGGTGTTAAAAAGGAGCCCCTGGTTACATGGGTGCACAAAAATTTCCAGGTAAAGCTTGCTAGTCTTGGCAGTTATCAGCTTATGTCATCATTTCTGGTTATACATCACCTGATATGTCAGCAACTGTATTCCTCTTTCTCCTTTCTCTTTTTGAGGTTTATCTGCCAGGACTGTTTAAATTGGGTTGTCTGGTGCTCAACACTTTGGGATTGGATCTTACATTCAGTCTTGCCATGTACATTGTTCAGTTTCTGGCTACAATCAGGAAGTAAAGTATATTTTGAGTGATAATAATGAACTGCCAGTGTCCACGAGAGATCTGCTTTGGACTCATACTTGAAATGGTGCATGCTACTTGTAAATAATACTATGTTAGATTTCAAAATTAATGGAGGAGTCTATCAAAAGCTAGATGTGAACTCTAAAGTGAAGGGTCTATTATCAAGTAACAACATATGCATGGTAAGTTTAGCCTCAATAAGAAGAATGAAAGCAAAGTGAGACGAGATTGTGTTCTCAACAGTCAACTCCAAACAATTCAGATATTTTCACTGAAAATTGACATATAAATACAATATAACACAGAACAAAAATAGGATTGCTAAATTGGAGTGCTGCTAGAATGTAATCGGATGTGAAGATACCTTACAGGCTAACTATGTATATGATGGTTGAAATGGGAGAATGCTACGGCAAGATCTGTGATAGGAAGATACATAACAACAATGATAAGCACGTTAAATGGAAAATCGTGAAGACCAGCAACGTCTTCTAGGTGTTAATATTTGACCTCTAAGACCTGATGTATCCACAAAATGAATGTCCTAGAAATTCATATGTATGTAAGATTGAGCAAGATTCAAAATTATCACTTGTGACATGGGGAGCGAGTAGCACAGGTGGAGGATAATATGGCATTAGGTCTGCTTAGATTTTTATGCACCAGTCCATAGATGCAGATGATTGAAGATATGAAAGCAAGGAAGTAGATTTAAAATCATAGCAAGTCATGATAAAAGATCTAAAATCTTTGCTTCCATTGTTTCTAACCTTAATTAAGTCTGCATTTTTTCCCCTTACAGATAAAAAACTAACAAGGACTTAGATTAAGTTAGAAACAGCAGAAACAAAAGATTCCTACAGGCCATATCAACTAATTAGGTCTACACAATATAAGATGAGGTCCCTGTTGTATAGGCAATTTGCTGACACTATTGTACTAACCGAAGAAACCAATGAGGTGTTAACCATAAGCTTGGACTATGGAGAAGTACTCTAGAGAGTAAGGCTTACGATAAGTAGAAGTAGATTGAATATATGTATTGCAAAATATGTTAGCATAAGAAAAGTGAAGTTGAGGTGAGATTAGGTGACATTGAGGTACCAAAATGCAATCAATTCAGATACCTACACTCACCTGGAGATTGGAGTGAGACTGGAAAATGGAATGATAGATGGAGATGTTACACATTCAATGATAATTGAATGGATGAAATGAAGAAGTGTTATCGAGGTGTTATGTAGACTCTGCCTACCATAGTCAAAGTTAAGTTCTTCAGAACAATTATAAGACCAACGATGTTATATGGAAGGAGTTAATATTGAGCTGCTAAAGTCCAACACATTCACAAGATGGGTGTCATAGAGATGTTAATAATAAGATAAATGTACAGTCATAAAATTAGACAATATCTAAAATGATCACATAGCACCAAAAGGTGCAAGTAGCACACATTGAGGATAAAATAAGAGAAGGTCTATTGAAATGATTTGTTCATGTCCTATGTCGACCATTAGATGCAATGGTTTATAGGAGTAGAATTATGGTGAGAAGTAGGTTTTGAAAAGGAACAAGGTAGATCTAAAATTTCATAGAATGAAGTAGTCTCTTTGTTTTTTTTTTTGAAAATGGTACTATTGAAGAATGAAGTTGTCTCTAAGGCCCTACAATCTGTTGGAATCAATGTAGACTTAGCGATAGATAGAACACAATTGAAGAGAAAGCTCTATATAGATGACACCAATTAATTGGACATATGTTTGAATCACGTTAGTTAGCTTAAAATTTTCTAGGTATCTTCTAGCCATATCAGAGATTTGTATACCACTAGGAAATGAGAGAACTGCTGGTACTTCTTACTTTTATTTTTATTGTATATAATACTGGCCAGAGATGAGTTTAAATGGAGATCCCAACTTGTTTCAGACTTGGGCATAGTGGTTGTTGATGGTGTTTAGTTGTTATTACATTTATGTTAGGTCTCTCGAGAGCTGCTTTTTTTTTTTTTAAAAGGAGGAGATTTAGAGAACTTCTAGTTTTAAAGAATTTTCTAATTTATTTAAATGGCAATTATTTAGTATTGGAATGAAATAAGCCGAATAAAATGGAATTGAAGGATTTTTATGGTCGACCCAATTATTCTGCGATCAAGGCATAGTTGATTGATTTTTCAGGGATCGATGTGCTTTTCTTGTAGATTCTCCACGAACTTGGTAAGTCAGAATAAGTGCCTGATATTGCATCCTTATACTGCTTCTGGTGTCTGACGTCTCTTGTCAAAATTAAAAGAAAGGAAGGAAAAAGAAAGAAGAGTTCAGAAGTAGAACTAAGGTTTTTTAACATCATTTCTTTGACAGTATGAAAAAGAAAGTTAAAGAGTATTTTATCTGGTCTTGAGATGTCTCTGTTAAACCAGTACTTCTTCTACACTCTATAATTGAAACCAGTACTCTCTACACTTTCCAATTGAAACCAGTACTTTCTAGACTCTTTAATTGATCTTAACGGTATTTTCTTCCAGGGTATACTCACAAATGAAACGAAGTGCTTGCGTTGTGAGACTGTAACTGCACGAGATGAGACATTTCTTGATTTGAGCCTCGACATTGAACAGAACAGTTCAATAACTAGCTGCCTGAAGAACTTTAGTTCCACAGAGACTTTGAATGCAGAGGATAAATTCTTCTGTGACAAGTGTTGCAGGTATAATGTGTTTTTTGCTTTCTTGTTGGATAATTACAAAGAACACTCCTTTAAGGCATATGCCTCTTTGACGTAGCTGCAGCAAACTAACATGATTCGTCTCTTTGCTGTTTTCTCTCTAGCAAATTAACTAATTCACCATTTTTTGAGAACTTAGCTTGCAGGAAGCTCAGAAGAGGATGAAGATTAAAAAGCCCCCTCACATCCTAGTTATCCATTTGAAGCGATTTAAGTACATTGAACAGCTTGGTCGGTATAAGAAGCTCTCATACCGCGTTGTCTTCCCACTTGAGCTGAAGCTGAGCAATACAGTTGAGGATGCAGACGCTGAGTATTCCTTATTCGCTGTGGTAGTCCATGTTGGGAGTGGACCAAACCACGGACACTACGTCAGCCTTGTGAAGAGTCACAACCACTGGTTGTTCTTTGATGATGAGAATGTTGAGATGATTGATGAGTCAGCTGTTCAAACATTTTTTGGGTCAGCTCAAGAGTATTCCAGCAATACAGACCACGGGTACATCTTATTTTACGAGAGAGTCTCCAATGGAAGCACTAGTTAGTAGCTTAATGAGTTTAGTTTATTTTGTTTCCAATTTTGAACTCAATTTCTACCTCTAGTGATCAATTTTATCATTTGCTACAACATTCCTTTGTAGTTTCTTCAGAAATTTTCTAGTGAGTTGACATGAAATGTGAAGAATACATATCTAGGTTGTTGCCTTGTACAGTGGATGGTAAAAGCTATACCATCTATTTTTCCAACAATAAAAGGGGAAAAAAGATATGTAGTGTATGTGATGCTTGAGTTTAGTAGGATTTATTCTTCAGTTTATGGAGTGCTAATCTACTTTTGTGATCCATTCTGATTTAGAATATTGACCTTTTCTTTCTTATGCACAATATGTTGAAGTCAAAAAAGCTTACAGTTTGCCGTTTTCAACTTTATGTCAAAAGATGAAACTGTAAACAACCTTTTCTCAAACTCCGCATATAGCAAAGGCTTAGTGCATCGGACTATTTTTATCAAAAGATTTAGGTTCCCCTTATGGTGGCATAAACTTTTTTTCCAAATTTACGACACTACATTTCTCCAGGTCAGAACTCAAAATGAAGTTCATAGGATTTCTTGGTCCTAAAAATTGCAGTCTGCAACAAGTACTAGTCTCGACACAAACAAGAAGGGTGGAGGAAACCTATACAAGATCAACAGATATTGCATTTACTTTGCATGCAAGTTAAGAATATTTTCAAACGTAGAAGCACTGGTTGAAATATGAAACCATTCCTCATATTTCCTTGAAATAAGTTTAATCTATTTTTTAAATAGTAAAACATTACTATGTTTTTTTCTTAGACCTATCGATTGAGGAGTGCTTGTTATCATATATGTGGTGCCTTAGTAGCCCACACTTCGAATTGAAGCTCCCCTATAATTCAGGTTGGATGCCTGGATCCTCAGCCCGCTGGGACTTAGGATTCGAAGACCAAGTCAGAGATTACGAGCAACTCTCAAGGAGGACGTTGAGACTCTGCCAACCAGCATGACTACATGCTTAACAAAATTTCAAAATCTCTATTCTAAAACAATAAATCGCTATTTAAAAGAATCATGCAGCAGAACCAGTCACAAATTTGTATACCTAAGCCAAAAAAAATCTACTACACCATTTCCTTCACAAAAAACACGCCTTCACATGTACGTTACAGCTCTCTAAGATATGCAAAATATGTTGAATAAGCCCACAATTTCTTACAATTGATATTGATTTTCTTTGATGCCGTCTAGCCAGATTTTCTATATTGCATACACAGGACAGACTCTATTGCTGCCAACCATATTGCTGGTTACGGTTTCCACTCATCTGGTTAGAACCTCTCCCTGCACCAGAACCTCCATATTGACCACTTTGGGAGTAATTAGGAGGACCACCATATCCACCACTCGGTCCCCGGGGACCACTGGGAGCCAACCCACTGCCAGGAAAAGGTGGGGCTCGTCCCTGAGGTGGATATGCCCCACTACTATAACCTCCACCCTGTGCCCCACGATCTTGATAATATCCCCCGCCAGGGTTTCCACCTGGAGGATATCGATTTGATCCTCCAGTACCACGAGGCTTTCCAAACTGATGATGACCAGCCCCAGCAGATGTTGCAGGCTGGGAATTGCTCATTTGATGAGTAGATCCACCCCAGTGCTGGGAATGACCAGGCTGTTGGATAGGAGGGAGGCGCGAATGTTGCTGTGGGTGCTGCAGCTTGTGTCTTTTGGCCATTTCTTCATTCTGTCTCTGCTGTTGCCTCTTTTTCTTAGTCTGGAACTCATGTGATGATTCGTATTTAGGTAGGCTGTTCAATACAGTGAGAAACAGGTTGTTAGGTTAAGAGATATATATGCATACATATCATATTAATCTCAGGATATGCTTTCATTGATGCTTATAAATCTATAAAAATCTCAAATTAGTTGGAACAGGTGGTTAACTGTAAGCACATTAGCCAAGAAGTTCCAGATCCATCGCAGGGAATACAATAAGCACAAACAGCACTGAGAAACGTTGATGTAAATAAGGTGCACACCTTCTAGGATCACAAGGTAAGGGGTCGGTCCAGAAATATTCACCATCTAGAGCATCCTTTGCACATATTCTCTGCAAAAAAAGGTGTCAATTAAAACCAGAATTAGTAAAGAAGCAGAAACATGCTTTACAAGTTGCAACCAAGCTTTATGCAGTCAAACAGCTTATTATAAAACTTAGGGGTCGTTTGGTAGAGTGTATCAGCAAAAATAATGCATGCATTAGCTTTGTGAATTAGTAGTCCCTTGTTTGGTATACTTTTTCATGCTATGTATAACTAAACACTCTATTGTGTATTGAGGAGTGTATTACTAATACCATGGATTTCTAAGAATTAGTAATTGCAAAGATATTTAATACATGCATTAGCATGGTTAAAGACTCAACTACCCCTCAAAAGCACTTTTACATCTTTTCTATCATAATTGTGAAGGATATTTTTGTAAATAAATATTTTTATACAATACATACTATTTTTAATACACCAAATCAAACAATGCATAAGAAATAATTTATGCATAACTACTGCAAATATAACTAATACAACCATTACTAATGCAACCATTGCTAACAGTCTAATGTGCATTATTTTTATACTCTCTACCAAACGACCCCTTAAAGTAGAGTTCAAATGCCTTTGTAAGAAACACGAGATAATAAAATTGTCAAAAATCTGTAGTCCTTTTGAGTAAAAATATAGATAAATAAAACTAATAGATCTCCAATCAGGTTTGCTCAGGAAAAAGCATTATCTAAATTTTGATGGCCTTATTGGCGCATACCACACTGGGTCTTCAACCTAAACTTTTTTCTTACTGTAGCATAGGCTTTCGTCCCTTCGCCTATAGATGGCGGCTTGGCTTCGCTATCGCTCAACCTAAATCCAAAATAGTTGGTGACCCTATGAATCTTTTGATCCCGTTTTGTTCTATTCTAAGTATGCATTGGTCATGACGGAGATGTAGGTTTTCCAGATACCTTCCCTCAATGTTATCTCATCCTTTTTTTATCATATCTTAATCGTCATATTGGTGCATCTATGGAGATAAGTTTGTGTAGGACATGGCCAAACCATATCAAGCAACCTTTCTTTTTATCTTAATGTGTGCCACATGCACCACCTGTTGAATAGGACACCCATTTTAACATCTGCTTTTTTATGATATTTTATCTAGTGAACTCAGTGTTTTGGACGGCGAGAGGCGACAAAAGGCGACAAGGGCCTGCCTCGCCACGCGGTGAGGCGAGCGGCGAGGCGCTCGCCTTTTTGAATTGAGGCGCCAATTAAGACAAAGAATGTAAAATATTTAATTGCATATATAAATATCCAAAATCTCAATAACAATAACATTCATTAGCAATGTCCCTCTTTTTGTTAGCATCTCACGTCATTGAATTCACTATTTATGGGCAAATAAATACTATATTAATTAGTATAAAACTAAATTAAGTAGGGAAGAAATAATTATAGAAGAATCAAATTATTATTTTTTTAAATATAGGCAGATTCCAGCCCAGTGAGCAGAGCACTAGTCTACCACAGAAGTACAAAACCAAGCATAGTCTCAAACTCTAAATACTGAAAAACAGAGTAATTCCACCCAAAAAAAATAAATAGAGTAGTTCCACCAAAAAAAAAAAATAGAGTAGAGACTAGATAGTAGAGAAGAAGAAGAAAAGAAGAGAAGAAAAGAAGAGAAGAACTAGAAGAGAAGAACTAGAGATAAGATTTCGTACCTGAGAAGGAGCAGCAGTTGCGATTACAATTCGCGAAGAAGAAGTCTCCACGAAGGAGCAGCAATCGCGAAATAGGAGGAGAAGAGGAGGAGCGTCTTGCGAAGGTCAAGTTGGCAAAAATACCCAAAAAAAAACCCTAATTTTGGCTTTTATTTATTAAGTCCGACCTTAAAAAAAATTAAAAAATAAAAAGGCGACGCCTATTGCATCGCCACACCACGTCATCTTACGCCTTTCCGTCGCCATGGCACGCCTTTCTGAAGTCGCCTCGCCTCGCCGGAAAAAGGCGATGACCCCTCGCCTCGCCTTGTCGCCAAAGGCGAAAGGCGAGCGCCTTTCATAACACTGAGTGGACTACGTGTTAGAATCCCAATATTCACAAAAACATAACGTCACTAGTCTCACACTCGTAGTAAAGAACTACTCTTTCACTACAGCTATCTTCCTAGCACTCAAAACACCATGTAACGTTATTCCACTTCAAAAGCTCTCAATTAGGGGTGTCAAAATGAACCTAAATATATGCAACCCGCCCAGAATTTTATGGGTTGGGCTCAAGGTAATTTGGATTGGGTTCAATCTCAACTCATTCAAGCATTAACCCATTTTAAATGGATCCTCAATTGAGCCCAATTTAATCTCCAATTTCAACCCGTTTTAAGACTCTTTATTTGCATTGATGTATGTTTCTATATAAAAAGTATGAATTACTATCTATTTTATATCTTCTAGGATTTATCTATCCATTTGTAACTTCTTCTTTTTTATTTTTTTGAGTTGAAATTCAAATTGTGGTTATAAGAATTAAATAATATGTAAAAATTATTAAGATTAAGCAGGTCGAATTGGGCGGATCATGACCCAACCCGATTTTTAGCCCATTTGAGCCCAAAGTAAACTTGGCGGGATCAGAACCCAACCCATTTTAATATCTCCAATTTCAACTCAACCTACCCATTTGACGCCTCTACTTCCAATGCATGTGATCGATACTTCCACTAGCTAAGCTATATCACACTTGAATTTGTGCCATTAGAGAAATAGTAAACCATCTATGATCTCTTTCTATAAGCTTATTTAGAAAAGATAATTGTATTATAACAGTAGCACTAAGGAAGTGTTGCAATATTTATAGGCGAGCAAAACCCAACAGAAGAATCCTCTCAAAGAGGTTGAGAGGATTCTAAGAGGCTATGTATTTTGCTTCATTCACAAATTCCTCATCGAGAAACAAAATACAGGTAAACTTGAATTGTTGGACCAAATTAACTTTATCTTCAAAACATCAATTGTTCATTTCCTTCCAAACAATCTATCATATGGATGTCGGGTGATATTACACCATAATGACCTCTTTCTGCCTCTAACAACCTGTGGTAGTTCTCGGCAATGTTACTTGGACTCTCCAATATTGTTGTCGTACATGTGCCAGGTTCTCTTAAATGCACTACTTTTGGAGTATCGGACATGCACTCATCGACATTTTAGAAGAGTCTGAGCAACATAGGTTCACAGTATTCCCTATTCTAGGCCTATTATGTTTTGGTATGTGTTATGCCTTTGTTGTCACTCTACAATGAATGAAAAGATGGTTAATACTTTCTACTTCTTCCCGCAAATGTGGCACCTACTGCATAAGAAATGTCCCTTTTTCAGAAGATTGTCAAGTCTCAGACATGCATTTCGGGTCCATTAACCAAGATATGCAAGGCACTTCGAATGAGACTATTGAATCCAAATCAGAGACCACGGTCACTGACTCTGCTAAAGGCTTGTAACAAGAGTTTAACAATGAAGACATTTGACACTGTTCAGTCTCCCACATCGGCTAAGGGGTGTCGGATCCACACCTCGAGTTAGCTTTTGGAGAGTTAGGCCCATGATTCATTTCCTTACACGGAATCAGAGTCGGACTCATCCCAATTCTTTGTTTCGAAACATCTGTAATTCCTTTCATACCCACAAGACTCAACGTATGCAAGCTCGCACTATTTTCCTCAAATTATTCAATGGTTTTCTGATGACGACAGGCCTAGCCAGTCAACAAATCCTTCACCGTGTATTGCATTACAAAAGGCATAATGAACAAATCAAAAACAGGTTCTAAATCTGTCTAGCAACAGTGCAATGCAATAAAATATAATGCAGTTCTCCTCCCTGCTACACATAACATTTACTACATATCAACATCCCCCTTCCCTATATAGATTGAATTGGGTGAGGCACACATCATCTGAGACCAACCGTGTAAAGCAGGCAACCTTATAAGAGGCCTTAGATTTCCATTTCTTAAAAGGCTGCCTAACTCTTTATTTAATCTCCTTGTGACAATCATCATCCAAAAAAAAAATCATCTCCTTATAACATGAACCTAAAAAGAATATTTCATTTGTTGCCTCTTCCATATGGTACAATCAGCTTCTGCATTTAGAGCCACATGCTCCAAGTCTTTTAGCAATGGCATCATTCATGGTACTTCCCAATCAAAGTAGAGTCTTCTATAGTTTATGCACCAGCTACCACAATTCCAACATATGACACAACTTCCATCTTCCTACATTGGTTGTGAAATTATAATGGTCATCGTATAAAATCGAAAGTGGTGTATGTCCTCTCCAAACAGAGCCTTGTATTCCTGCCATGACTAACCTTAATCTCTATACTGGTTCTAAAAGCTGGTGCCTGGTCTTAAGCTGCACATATGCTTCCATACAAGCCATGGGGTGTCTGAACTATACCAATATACCAAAGACTTTGTTCTCCAGATTTAGCAACAATTATACTTTTTGCATAAAATGATAAAATCTCCATAGCCATTTCATTATTATACTACTGTTATGTTCTTTCAAGTTTCTCATTCCAAGTCCTCCCTTTCTTTTATCCAGCATCACCACCTCCCACTTCACCACTGAAAAGTCCTCTTTTTTGTTTACATTACACCAAGTTCCTCCTAACCTTATCCAATTTTTTCTTCATACAGACTGGGTAAGTCGAAAGAGAGTGAGTACACTGCTAATGAGTATGATCCTAGCCCGAGAGAAATGTACAGCCTTTTCAGGTTGTAAATCTCTTCTCAGTTTTCAAACCTCTTCGCAATCTTTTCCAACACTGTTTTTGCCTTGTATAGCTGGTACCTAAAGAGGCATGCCCAGGTAATTTGAGGGAAGCTCTTAACAACCCAAAGTATCACCCAACCTTAGTAAATCATGCACTTCATTAACCCGCATGCCCTAATTATGGAAGGGTATGCCAACACTATTAATTGCACAGCTTAAAACACCAACTCACCATTCATTCATTTCAATCTTATAGATGATCAACCTGCCCATTTCATTTTCCAAAATTTTTTACTCTTAGAGGTCTTGGCGTATATCAAATTAGGAAAAAAATAATAGCAAATGTGTACTCCCTCCCCGTCCCAATCTATGTGGCACCCTTTAACTTGACACAAACTTCAAGACAAAAAGGAGAACTTCTGAAATTTGTGGTCTAAAACAAACCTTAGACATTCATGTGGCTATAAATCATTTCATTAAGGGTTAAGAGAGAAATTTGAAAGTTAAGTTGTCTCTAATTATAGAAAGGTGACATTCTTTTTGGGACAAACTAAAAAGGAAAGGGTACCACATAAATTGGGACGTTCATACATTTTGTCCGATCAAAATGCATCACATCATATGGGTGGGAATAAGAACGTTGGTTAAAGTAAGGCGACTGTTTTACTATTATGTTCTACTCTAATCATTACGGAAACTAACAAACATACGACCAATGTCCCTCTACAAATTCTGATAACACCAGACAATGGTAAATCCATTGAAAATACAAATTGCAGCAGTAATAAACAATCTACATACTAAGAATAGTCACACACTAATGAACCAAGTGAGTGCCTTTGGACAGAAAGGAACTCCTAAGGAGAGTACATATTGCCTTCATAAATAAATTCAGATGCCAGTAAAACCTATATTCTTGAGGCAAAAGAGAGTTTGATCCTTGTCTTCTTTTTGTACTCAAACGACTTCTGATTATGGAACAAAGGAAAACTTTGCACTTCGAGATTTAGTTACTAAAACCACATTAAGGGGAATACCTGAGATGGGTCAAGATTCAGCATTTTGTCTAATAAATCCAAAGCATGGCGATCAAAACTGCACAATGAATAAAAATCAAGTATGTTAGCCATTGTACAAAACAAGTAGTTCAAACTACTCATATTTCAAATGGAGAACCCTTAACTGCCTAAAGACCTCTCTAACTCGTCTTTTCATTGGCCTTGCTGGCTTGAACTTGCTGTACCAAGGAATCTTTGATACACCAGGCCAGTTAATCTCATCAGGGGTTCCACAAAGCTCAAATATTTTGTTCAATTGTTCAGGCTGTAATCAGAAAAGATTAAGAGAGATAAAGCCAACTGAAATCATAAAATTGTACTAAAAATAGAGCATAAAGATGAAGCAGAAGTAAAAACACAGAAAAAAGTAGTAGAGAGAGCTCACATCAAAAGAAACACACTAAGAGCATGTTTGACTAAGCTCTTGTAAAATTTTGCTTGTCATCATAAAATGGAGATTATTAGTCACGAACCTAGCTAACAAGATCAAATAAAAGAAACTAAGAAAATCTTTCCTCTTCAGATTTTATTCAATCAATTGTTAGATCAGGTTCGAATAAGTTGTTTTCTAATCCAAAAGCTTCATTGTTATCAGCATATCAGACAGAGAAATGGTATAGCAAACTATCTAACATAAGTATAAGATACTCTCAAGAAAAGAAGCAATAGCACATTAGCAGAGATTCCTTAGGACACTAGCAGCAGGTATACTTGTAAAGCGAAGCTACTGACACCTACAGCACCTAGAGAAGCAAGAAAAAAGTTTAAAAGGATATTACCTCATTTTTCCCAGGTAAGATTGGCTTTCCAAATAAAAGTTCAGCAAATATACAACCAACGGACCACATGTCAACAGCGGGTCCATACTTTGTGGCTCCAAGCAACAATTCTGGAGGTCTGTCCAAGATTATCGTATATTTAGTCTAGAAAGAGCAGAAAAACCTCAGAGTGAAACAAGCAAAGTAATAAGAAGAATGCTTTAACATGCTTTAGATTTACCTGTACCACAGTGTAATAACACGATTTGTCAGATTAGCATTATGATCACCAGAAAATGAGCGGGCTAAACCAAAATCAGCAAGCTTCAGATTTCCTTCATTATCTATCAGAAGATTAGAGCCTGCTAACATAAAAATGAAAAAAAAACAAATGTGTCACGAGCTTCCAGGA
Source organism: Solanum tuberosum (assembly GCF_000226075.1). Lineage (NCBI taxonomy): Eukaryota > Viridiplantae > Streptophyta > Magnoliopsida > Solanales > Solanaceae > Solanum > Solanum tuberosum. The sequence continues at coordinate 158,001 of NW_006239122.1, forward strand.
ACACTTGCAAATATCAACATGTTACATACAGAGAATTAAGTACAAAGTAACCTTTGATATCTCTGTGAAGAACTTGATTAATATGGCAGTAATGAAGACCAGTAAGCAGTTGCTTCATGTAGCACTGGAAAAGGAGTGTCGTCAATAAACGAGCAGCGAATAGATAGTCATCACAATAAGAAAAGACATAATCTTTTCTTCTAGTTAGGCTTACGATACTTTAATCTGTGGAATTGTGAATCTCAACCCTGGTCGATCAGCAAGGCCAGTCAAGTCATGATCCATGTATTCAAAAACCATGTAGATGTTTCCCTTGTACTTGTTACTATCTATTCCTGTAAGAAAATCGAAATTCATGGATGTTAATTTCTGCAAACATTGGGAAAGGAACTTCACTACCAATAAGAAAATTTTCTTAGCTGGAATACCTAGCTTCTCTGGTTCATCCTCTTCAGGACCTAGATGAGAAATTCATATCAGAACTGACAATAAAAGTTCAAACTTTCCCAAAGTTCCAAAATTTATAGCATCTAAGAATTAAGAAACAAAGTACCTTGAGAGGTTACTATCTCTAACAGCTTAATGACATTTTCATGCTGCAATTTCTTTAGAATTTTAATCTCACGGATGGCTGTTATAGGGAACTGCAGAAATAAGTATAAAGTACCAGGTAATCAGTTTTAGCCCAGCAATGCAATAGTCAAAATAAGCTCCAATATTTAAATTAAATGGTATAAATACAAATCTAAAACAGCATGAAGATTGGGGAAAAGAACAGTACCCCCTCCTTCTCATTGTCCATACGTATCTTTTTCAAAGCAACAATCTCCCCAGTTTGTTTATCTCTGGCCATGTACACTTGCCTGGAAAAGAGCATCAGAGCCAATCATGCTAAGCATACAAACAATGAAGCAATACTATTGAAATATCAACAAATGCAAAGTTGGCTGAGTCATCTCTAAATTGAATCAATGTCATCTATAGTCACCAATTACAATAGTTGCAATGTGAATCCCAAGTGATAGTGTCAATTGCATCCTTATTGAATGACTTTGGCCCGTTCTTAATCAGTCAGTTAGATTTTTATCAACAAAAAGTAGCCAAGCACCAAAGCTAGTGCTGGGACATTACAAATTAAGAAGCCCCCTATACAAAAACTAAAAGAAATTGCTCACCAATACAAAAAGTACTCCTGCAGTGAGTCGATAAAATCTATCATGCAATTTTCATCAATGCTAGCAAACCTAAACATCTGTATATTATTATCTGAGTTGAGTGAGTTCTGCCCTCAGAACACCTTAAGTTCCTCTCTATCGACCGTACCCAACAGACACACTCGGATACTCCTACATAATAAGAGATCTATGAAGCCTTCCCCCAACTATCCAAAAATTGTCTGATCAACTGTCACACTATCCAATGCTGCCCAAGAATGTTGATGAACAGGTCCCACAACTGCCTTGCAGGAGCTGGGCCAGGAAAAATCAACTTAACACTTATAAAGTTCACCATAATTCAACAACTATGGTTGGTATGCAAGGATTGACTCTTGGATTATTCCGGGGAAAACCTTCAACTGGGGGTTTCATAAAAAAAAACAAGGATACCTCCAACAATTGTTTTGGGACGCGAGAGGCGACAAAAAGCGACGAGGCTCCCTTCACTGAGGCGAGGAGGGAACAACAACAACAAACCCAGTGTAATCCCACAAGTGGGTCTGGGAAGGGTAAAATGAGGCGAGAAGTGAAGCGCCAGTAAATACAAACTAATTAAAATAATAAATATGTATATATAAATAACTAAAAATTCAGTAACATATCAAACAAAACTAATTAGGTTATTAACTATTATGCAACTAAAACTGAGAAGAAAAAAGCTGAGTAAAAAAATGCAGAAACAGTGGACAAACAAAGAAAGAAAGAAGCTGCCAGAAAACAGAGGAGAAAAAAGAAAGAAGAAAGAAGAAGAAAGAAGTAGAAAGAAGAAGAGGAAAATAGAAAAAGTACATGAACCCTAGCTTCAACTCACCTCGTCTTGACCGTAAAACAGAGAAAGAATAAGAGAGAAGCTGTGCAGGGGTAGTCTGGTTTTGACCAAAAGATCCTAGTTCTCAAGTTGCGATTAAAAGCTATGCTTTGACTCGCCGTCTCATCTCCCCTTTTCAGATTGCTCCTCGCCCCAGGGGAAAAAAGGTGATAATTGTCTGCTTCGCCTCAACAAATTAAATTCATATAAATCTAATGTTGTTCGGTCTTAGACTCTTAATCTATTATTATTATCCATATTAAAGCCTCAAAGAATATTTCTAGGGATTGAAATGATATGTTTTCTCTTCAAAACAAAAATAGTGCAAGTTCTTCAGACAAAGACAATTATTTTTTCATTGTTACAAAGTCAACATTACTTTCCTAAAACCAAATTCAGACAGGAAAAAGTCAAAAACCAAAACAAAACTAGAACATTTCAAAACCGAAATGGCACCATTACAGAGGGCTGTGTAGATAATTGAAGATGGGAGTACGGTCTCCCCACCCCCCACCCAACAAGTTATGTCTTCATGAAGGGTAACATGGGGATGTAGCTTCCAAAAAGGAAAGGTGTCATTCTTTTTGGGACAAACAAAAAAGAAGAGTGAGTTATGTAATTGGAATACTTATTTCTACTTATCATTACTGGTGTAGAGAGAGTAGATCATTTCTATGAAGCGAAGCGAGGGTTCAGAGCTTCAGCTGGCATGAAAATATGGGGAAGAAAGTTAGTGAGACCAATAGGACAACAATTGTATGTCTGTTTTGAGACAAGACAACTAAAGGGGAACCTTTTTTAGTTTTTAATATGATTTTTTTGCTTATAATTGTCTGTATTTATTTTGGTCTTTTTTCTTTTAAATTGTGCTTCGCTTCAATGAAGCGAGCGCTTCGCTTAAAGCGTGAAGCGGGACCTTGTCGCTTTTTACTGCTCTGCACTCCCCTAAACACTGCTCTTACCACCACTCACTTAAAGTGTAACAAGTGGAACTATCACCACCACATATTTAAAAGAGGATTTCGGTACTTAGCAACATTTGACCTACATGTCACAAAACACCTAAACATAAAACAGGCAGGAGCGAGTAATAACTGACAATATCCTCGAAGCTCTTATGTGAAATATCATAAACAATAAAAAGAATCAAAAAAAATGTTATCACAACCAATAAAATGGGAAACAACCAAGTATAATGGCAAAACATTTCTAAAGGGCTGACTCCAGCTCAACAAGAATGTGCACTAAAAGTCTCATGCCTACTCTACATTCCAAAGTATACTCATACATCAGATCCTTCCAGAATATATCAATGGCCACACATACAACTCTATAAACTATTTAGCAATGTATCAAAAGTCTATTGCTTCCCACAAGAAATAGATCATTCTTGATTCCGAACCCCAGGAATAGCCAACTTGTACTGGAATTACAGGAGGTGATCAACTATCACCAGAATGCAGATCAAAGTTCTTCATGTAAACAGCAGCTAATTTTTCACTAGAGATGGAAACTTTTCCAGCCTTCGAATATTGAGGCTTCCAAATGCATTTTCAAAATTTACAAAGAGCTTTTGGCTGAAATCTTGGAATTGATTTAATCAGATATTAATAGACTATAGTTAGAAAATACCTCTACATGCACCACCTATCCGTGCTCCCAGCATCCCCTTCATCGGTCCAATAAAACTAGAACTAATTACTAACTCTTTGCATAGTTACATTGGAAATATAATCCTTGTCAATATTACACTAACTGGAATATGAGCACCGGCTTGCCTACAACAACAACATACCCAGTGTTATCCCACAAGTGGGGTCTGAGGAGGGTAGGGTGTACGCAAACCTTACCCCTACCGCCTACCAGATTTGCCTATAGAGCCAACATAGACAATCGATACAATGGCAGTCTTCTCTTCATTTCTTTTTATTACAGGCAAATTACCAAATATCTTCTTCTATTTGACTCGATTGTGCAACAACAACAACATACCCAGTGTAATCCCACAAGTGGGGTTTGCAGAGGATAAAGTATACACACACCTTACCCATACCTCATAGTGATAGAGGCTGTTTTAGACAGACCCCGACACAAGTAAAGCATCTCAAAGCAGTTAAATTTGACTTAATTGTGCAAGCAAAGCATCTCAAAGCAGTTAAATTTGACTCAACTGTGCGAGCCAGAGAAACTCCAACAAAAAAGATCCTTGTTCAAAACCCAAAATCATGCCAATGTAAGAACTGAATCAACTAAATTGATTTTCATAATGGTCAGAATGATACACAACAACTCAAAAGAACAAAACGCAATCCTAAATAATATTTTTAAGTCAAAAATACAAAGGTCTATCTATCCCCAATGGCTTTTTCTCAATGGCCTCACAGATTCAGTTTCAAAAGAAAAAAAAAAGGCTTCACATAGCCTTCCCCAAAACTCAATAACATCAGATCATGAAGTAATGGCATTACAGCAAACTAAGACAAAACTACAATAAAATATCCCCCAACCCCACCCGGGGTCCTACATCCAAGTTCTTAATTACCCAGAAAGAGTACAACTGCAAAATACAAAGAGTAAAATCAACAACACAAATGTACCAAAAGCTTCTAATTTCTTGATTCAATGAGGTAAAAAAAGCAACCCATCAACCTTCATGTTATTAAACCAAGGGAACCCATCCTTAACTATCCAAATAAGAGGCAAAATAGAGGATAAAAGGAATTTTACTATCTGGGGAGGAAAAAAAACTGACCCATAAGTTCCTTCACCGATTTGTTCAAGCTTTTCAAAGCATTCGATACTTCGAGAACCCCATAGTGGCGATTCATCAAGATTCAACTGACCAAAAGCAGCCACCGCCATGTTTGTACCTATCTCTCTTCCTCTGTGTGAAGAAGAACGATTGATGTAGGGTTGTATAGAGTTGATAGAGAGAAAGAAAGTTCAATTCAAAAACCACAAGAGAGGAACGCTGTGGAGGCGGCTTCGGATTACTTTGTATGGAGTTGTGGGTTTTTCCACTAAACAAATGGCCTTGTTTGTGCCTAATACAACTTACCAAGGGCTTTTTTGCTAATTCTTAAGTTATTTCATAACGTATTATACTGTTGTCGTATTATATCATATTGTATTATTTTGATCAACATAATGTTTGAAGTGATAAGACTATTCAAATTTTAATATTCGTGAAGAGAGAATTGTAATAATGTAAAGAAGATGTATATTCTTCGTCGTTACAAAATGTGAAACATCAATAATTTGAAGGATATTCATCGTTACATAGTGTCACGCATTAATAATTTGAAGGATAAACCTACCAGCAAAGTAAGATACGTGATAATAATAAGTAAAGACAAAATGAGAAGAAAAAATAAGATAATAATGTGATCACACTAACTTAATCATTCCACTAAATCTTTTTTTTAATCGTTACATAATGATATGATACAATAAAATTAAGTACTAATTAGAACAGATAATGTATTTAAACTAACTTAATAGTATAACATAATGGGTGATAACCGTTCAAATGAAGTGTTAGAGTATTCGCCTAAATCCATTAATATAATTTTATTTGTAAATTACATAAATATTGAAGTATTAAATAATATTAGTATAGTATTCACGCGATAGGCGGAAAATATATATATAAGAAAAAAAGTATTAAAATATTATCTTATTTGCTTAACCACCTTATTTATTTACTATCGGATTAATTATTAGTTCAAATTATTTGATGCATAACCCATAAGAAGGCCATTAAAGAGAGAGAAATCTAACTAAAATTATCATAAAATATTGTGTTATGTATGATAAGATTTAAATATAACTCAACTTACTATCGTAACAAAAGTGCATGTATAATGATATATAATGTATTGAATCATAATTTTATATAAACACTTGACGATAATACATATATATATATATACATACATATATATTCGATGAAAAACCTTTATTCAATAAAGAAAGGGTAAGCACCGAAAGACATGAATGATCAAAGAGAGGCCTCAATTGACGCTAATAAAGCCAAATTGCATAATTTTTGCTTTTTCGCCGCCCACCCTTTTTCAATACCATTTTGCTCATCAACATTTCTATTTGTTTTGTCGTTTAAATCGAATTTCTTATTTGGAATTTCTTTTTCTTTTTCTTTTCTTTTCACTGGAAATCGACTCATATATCAATCTACGTGTCTTCCCTCGTAAAGGAAGTAGTTATGGGAAACTTTATCCCTAAAGGCAATGGCTAGGTAGGGATCTCTTGGATAATAATATGATATATATTTCGCTAAGGAGGTAGGGCTCAGGCTTGTCTGCAGTAGGACGTATTGGGTATTTTAAGGTAGACCAAATATATATATATATATAAAGACCCAACGATCAATTAAATTACGGAGAAGGGCCTAAAATACCCCTCAAGTATTTGAATTGGTACAAAATTACCCTCCATCCACATATCGGCCCTAAAATACCCCTGACGTCCACCTTTAGGCTCAAAAATACCCTTATGTCTAATGGATCATACTCATTAGGTGGATGGAGGGTAATATCGTACCAAATCTCATAGTTTAAGGGCATTTTAGGCCTTTTTCCGTTAAAATAATTTGAAATTACTTAATATATAAGCTCACACGATTGACTTGATTTTGATTTTGATTTTCATAGTAAATTTAAAATTATAAAAAGGTTAGGGAACTACTCTCTACACTACTCCCTCCCCGGCCCTTCATTTCATATCTCTTCCATTTTTTTCTATTTGAATCTTGTCCACCATTTTAATTTTTTTTAATTTATGACAAACAAGAGAAAAAAAAAGGAGGAAAATAACGATGCATTCACAGAAATAAATAGTTCAATAAAAGATGACTTAATTAGGCAAATATGTACAAATATTACATTTTTCTTTTGTGTGTGCCCAAAATTAATAATAAAAATAATTATTTCTCTTATCCCCACCATCATCCCATCATGACAATAATACTAATTAAAAGAATATAAATATGTGAGTTTATTCCAAGTTTGAGTCCCGGATATCCTAATTAAGAATAAGAGATTACAAAAAGGAATAAAAGAGAAAATGAACAAGGCATTTGGATACTTGAGAGAAAATTTTATAGTAATGAAAATGATAATTTTTTTAGTTGGACAATCAGTCGGGGTAAGTATGGATTTTAGTTGGATCCCCATTTATGAGTTGGGTTATGTTATAATAAATTGGGGTCGATTTAAATAGGCCAATAGAAAGATATCATGAAATTAATTATTTTTCAATATTATTTTCAAGTGTATTGGGTCAAAATATGAATCATAAGTGATTTTATAGAAAAATTGAATTTTTAAAAATGTCATTTTTATTATTTATTTGAGAATTTAAATTTGGACCAATCACATTAAGCAATATAATAAATAAATATTTAATAATTTACTTTAAGGGAGGCGAGAGCTAATTAAAAATAAGGGCAAATATGAGTCAAAGGATTAACATCGAAGGTAGTTTTGAGCCGAAAGGTGAACGTCAGGGGTATTTTAGGGCCGATAGGTGGATGGAGGGTAATTTTGTACCAATTCAAATACTTGAGGGGCATTTTAGACCCTTTTCCGTTTAATTTAAGTGTTACTTTTGTCTCTCTTATCCCTCCAAAGAAATAATACATTAAATCCTTAAACATATGTTTGTTGAAACAATGAATTAAGCACAAATCACATCTTTAACAATATCGTTCTTATCGCAGTCTTAATTGTATAAGATAGTATAATTAAAGAATAATTATATTTTAAAAAAACTCAAATATTACTCTTATCAAGTAAGTCACCTGAATAAACTATTAAACACCTTTTAGGGTATGTTTGGAAAGCCACCAGGTAATTGGAACTAGTGTAATTACTAGGGTAGTAATTACAATCCTAGTAATTACACAACCTAGTAATTATATTGGCATGTTTGTTTACCATATTGTAATTATCAATGCACTGTTTGGTTGCACAATTGTAATCATAAGGTTATATTGAATTTTAAAAATAAAAATCAATTGTCTAAAACTAAAAAATTATATTAGACAATAAGGGCCTTTATAAATGATATTAAATTGAATATTTAAGATATATATTGTCTTTTAAAAATATATTAATTAATAAACATATGTTCTTAATTAATATTATAAAAAATAATTGGATTGTATTTTTCAATTTAGTATATTTTAATTAAATTAATCATAAAAACTAAAAGCACAAAATTTCTATGAACATCATGAAATGCATGTTTGACAAAAAGATTAATATTATAAATATAATGTCATAAAATTATAAAAACATTTGAAAAACAGATAATCTATCAAGTCTAACTAAAAAATAGCTTGCAATGTAAAATATCCCGTCAATTCTTCTAAAATAAATGAAATTGAAAATATAAGTTCTAAAATCAGAACAAAAAATTTAACATTATACTCTTATGTCAAGTTTCAACATAACATACATAAATATGATTTAAAAGAAAAAGAAAAAATATGTATATAACCTTATTCAACAATGAATTCTACTTTAATTTAAAAATTATAATACTAGCAAAATTATACTAATGAAAAATATATATTAAAAATAGATAATACGAATTTTTTTTGCATGGAATCACATGTAAAGGTTGATAATGAGAAGGAAATGAAATATAAATAATATAAAATAAACAATATTTTTTAGAAAACATTAGAATAATAAAAATAAAAAAGAATTTACAATAATTAAAATAATAAATAAATTATAACGAAAAAATAAAAAAACTAAAAGGAAGAAATTAAAAAATAATCAACTTGGAATTACCAACAATTCACAGCATCTCCCTCTGAATTTGTATATATTTATTTTAATAATAAATGTTAATGTAACACCCCAAAAATTTCTAACCTAAGATCCGAACCATTTTTTATTGGTGTATAAGGTCGTATCGGGTGATTCTTAAATTGTTCTTAGGTGTCAAGGCCAATTATTTTGTGTGGAAATGGATTTAGATATGAATTAAGGTCACTAGAATTGCCTAGCACAAAGTTGAGTTGAAAGCTTCCTTACCGATTAAGCTTTGATATAAGATTCTACTTAGGTCAACATAATGAATTAGGTGATCCGTGACCTATCAAATCAAAGGTCTATGAGTCTTCTTTCCAACGCCACCAAGTATACCTCATTTCAAGTTCGGAGTAAAACGTAGTGACCGTTTTACCAGAGATTGCTGCATCATAATTTTAAGAGTCAGTGACCTACGGACTTGATCTACGAGTCGTAGAAAGAGGTACGACCCGTACTGGTCACTCATGAAAAAAAAATGAAAGTCACTTTTTAGGTCCAATTCTTAGGGTCGTAGAAACTTCTATGGGTCAAAGTTTGAGCCCATAGAATGAACTTTTTAGCCTTAGAATATCAATATGAATTCCACGAATTTGATCTACGGTCCATAGATCAAACTACGATCCATAGATGGCCCTGTGGAAGGTTTTCGACAACTTTTTAAGTGAGATTTTTTTTTGTCTTTTCCCACTTTTTCTAAGCCCAAGCCATGACGTTTCAACTTCAATTAGGGAAATATATTTCACCAAGTACTCAATTTTCTTTTAATTCTAGGCTCTCAACTCCCCAACTCAAAAAGAAAATCGCAAAAAAGACAAAAGGTAGGGTTTCAAGGCTTCCAATCAAGTTCTTCTTAAAACTTCTTCAAGAACTTTGTTCTTCCAGGTATGTAAGGCTTCAATGAGAGTATTCATTTCACTCTCATGTCTAAAGTATTTTGATTATATGATGAATTATGTTTAAATCTAGGGTTCTACTTCAGACTTCTTCAAGAACTTTGTTCCTCCAAGTATGTAAGGCTTCAATGAGAGTATTCCTTTCACTCTCATGCCTAGAGTATTTTGATTATATGATGAATTATGTTAAAATCTAGGGTTCTACCCAATCTTCTTCAAGCTATGATTTTATGCAAAATAGAGTTTTTATGAAAGATTTCTCATGCATATCAATGAATTACTATGAACTACATGTTTTATTATATGATTTTGATTCTCTAAGCATGTGTCAAAATTATTTATGAAAGCTACTTTTGAGTATTTACATATTAGACATGATTTCAATTAAATTGCCTCATGTTTAAAGTCATATGTATAAAAGTAAAGATATGTCTATAAAAGATATACTTAAGCACTGCCTCAAAGCACTACAATTCATGATTAGTATCACGGTTGGGTATGTCATCAATGTTTAAGCAGTATGACATCTAGATATGTCATCAATGCTGTCACGATCCAGACCGTCGTGATTGGCACCCAGACTAATTCTCCGGTGGGAGAACCACTACTACAACCCAGACTAAGCAACTTAACCAAAAACTAAGACATTTAAAGATACAGAAGCAGGTTTAAATGCTAAGGAAAAGAAATATGGAGTTCCATAAACTCCAAATCAAAAGTCTAATAAAAACAAATGCGGAATAACACCTAGAATCTGAAAGTCAATGTACCAAAACATCTAAATTTCAACCATAAATCTAAACTGGAAGGGGTACAACCCCAAACTAACATAGGAATAACTAGCTAGAAAATCTAAGTCCGTAAATGTGGACTTAAACAAAAAGAGAACTCATGGCAGCCCGGAAGAACTAGCTCACCCTTGAGTTCGAAATGGTCACTGATCTTCTAAATGAGGTATGTCAATAGCCACTGGAAGATGCACTGTACTCAACAAAGAAAGAGCAAGTGCAGTATCAGTACACAACCACAGTGTACTGGTAGGATCACGCGGTTATCCCACTAAGTGCAACATACATAAGCCATTACAACATAATAATAACATGCATACACCGAACATATACAATATCAACATCACTTAAGAACAACAGAGCATTTCACAATTTTCAAGATATACAATTATGTAAAGTCAATGGTCTTCTCATGGAACCCAAACCCAAACTGTTAGTGTACCGGTTCGTGGTACCTAATCTAATATTTATGTCGGAACGTGGCAACTGATTCCATATTTATGTCGAAACGTGGCAACCGATCCAAGTTAGTGTGTCGAAACGCAACACTCAATCCATTCAACAAGCCACAATCACAAGTATTTTCTCATAATCATACAATCAAGTCATGATTTCATGGCAAACAATTATTCAATCATCCTCATTTATGAATAGTGTGATCAATAATGCAACATTCGCATACATACAAATACTATAATGAAGCAAGAACAAACATACCTCACACAACATGAAATCACAACCATCACCTAACAAGCTTGAATTCCCTAAGAAACTTGATTCTTCCCTTTTCCGGATTCGTTCCACTTGTTCTTGGTCTACAAACAATTAATTTAACACGGAAATCAATAAACAATAACTAATTACCCGAATTACTAACACGTCTATCAACCTTAGATCATACTCATGATCCCCATACCCAGATTAGGGATTTCTCTACCATTATTTCCATATCAAAACCCTTTCCCATTGATAATTACCCGCTAGATTAAGTTCTACGAATTGAAAAACAGATTCGGGGAGTTAAAATCTTACTTTTAGTCTCGAAAATGGTGGAAAACTGTTAAGAAAACCCTTGGGCTCGTTCCTTAGCTCTCAAGTTCAAAAATTGCAGAATAAAACGTTTTTGGGGTTTATTTCCAACTTTAAGTCGCGTCTGCCCTGCCATGGCGGCACTCACCCCGCTACAGCGTCCCCGCCCTGGCGACAGAAATCCCGCCTCAGCGGCTTGCCTAGAAACAGTGAGCAAAATTAATAATTTCAAGACCTCATTTCACAACACACCTTCAACCAACGACACTTAGAAACTATCCGTTCACGCTAAGATCAATTTTGGGAGTTCTACACGCTCGAATTAAATTCCGTAAAGTCGTATGGGTTCCTTAACGTCTTAGCTATCTACTCATGTGATCGAATTCATAATTAGATCACCCAATTGCTACCAGATTTTCCTAGACCTCACAGACTCCGATTTCGTCCAATCTTGACTAGGTTGAGAAATCTCAAGTTACTATGAAAAAGTTTTTCGGCCCAAAAATTTTCCCCATTGGCTTTTCTATAATAACGGGAACAGGTCGTTACAAATATTTATGCAGTATGACTTCCCGAGTCATCAATTATCACATCATAATATGATTTCAGATATAATTTTCATGATTACAATCTAAATACATGTTATTTCAACAGTTTTAAGGGACGTAAATGATCCCAAATATATTATTTTTACATTGAAAAAGAGAGTACTATTTTTCAGAAAATAAATAAATAAAGAATTTTCAAACAGATTTAGTACAGTTCAATTACCTCTTGAAGAGACCTTTTTCAAGTAATCATCTCAACCTAGTGAGTATTTTACATGAGCATACAATTATATGTTTTGGAAGTAGTATTGAGCACCGATTTGAGTGAGAGTTCAGATAACTCATAACCCCATAAACCACATAGGTAGCATGAGATTGGATCGTAATGACATTCGGGTGACTCCTCACCACCTCTAAGAAGGCCTATTAGTTGGATCCATGAGTTAAAGTTATGTCTCATACCCGACAAGGTGTAGGGCGGCTCTGGCAATGTTGTATCATCACGAGGCTCATAGTGATGGTTGTCGGTTAGAGAAACTTCCTAGTAAAGTAAAATATATATTTATTTATATATTTTAGTTCAATATTTACTATTGCATTCTTAAAGTAAGAGGCTAAATGATTTCCAACGCATTTTATAATATACTTCAGTTGAGTTACTTTCAGTTTTTCAGTTCAACTATTACATACTCGTACATTTAATGTACTGATGTCATTCGATCTGCACCATTTCATGATGCAAATTCAAGTACTTAGGGTTGTCAACAGGAGTTCCATTGAGATCACATCATCCGCTCGTCAGCTTTTGGTGAGACCTATTTGCTTTCTGAGGACTCCATTTTTATGATTTGTTAGTAGTAGCGTTTTGAGGTGTCGTGAGTCTTGTTCCGACACCTATCTTTATATATAGAGACTTCATAGATAGACAGTTTTGGTCAGTCTTGCAGTATTCAGTTTCAGATGTTTTATTTAAAACTTTATGTTTAATACTCAATATATTCAAATAGCTTTGAGATTTTATAAACTATTTTTAAATGATTATTCAGTTCTAATGCTTGTGTATGCTTGTGTATGCTTGAGTTAGTTTTCCGCTTAGTAGTCATTAAGGACAAGGGTTCGCTTGGGGACCAACAATGGTTCTCGAGTGCCGGCCACGTCCAGGGTGCAGGCTCGAGGTGTGACAATTAATTCAAGTGTATAACATTGTTTAGAAGAAGAAAAAAAATTTAATCAAAAGTAACAATAAAATTATTTTTTAACCAAGATATTGATGTCAAAGATATTTTTGAAAAAAATTATTAATAAACATCTAATTTATTCAACTTTTTGTAGTTTAAACTCAACCCATGTAATGTTGTTTTACAATTTGAAGACTATAACGGTAAGAAACATGTAATAAAAGTGTAGCTAAACTCAAATATATTACACTAAGATTTTGATAATAAAATTGAAACAACATTTTAGGTTACCATTAAGACTACACATTGAATTTGAATAAACACTAAGGAGTCGTTTGGTAGAGTGTATTAACAAAAATAATATATGTATTAACTTATGTATTAGTAGTCCTTTGTTTGGTATACTTTTCCATGCTATGTTAGTTCTACACTCTATTGTGCATTGATGAGTGTATTACATCAAATTACCCCTCAAAAACACTTTTACATCTATTTCACCATATTTGTGGAGGATATTTTTGTAAATAATTTTTTTATATAATGCATACTATTTTTAATATACCAAACCAAACAATGCATAAGAAATAATCTATGCATAACTAATACAAGTTTTACTAATACACTCTATTGTGCATTATTTTCAAGGGCGGCTCAACATAATTCGAGGCCTAAAGCAAAATTTTAATTAGAGGCCTAAAATTTAAATAAATTTTATCTGTATTTATTTATTTTTCTAAATTTTTAGATGTAAATTATTACTTAATATCTTTTTTATAAATGATTTTTTCAAATGCTTTCTTAAATTATTATTTTTAAACATGATTTTATCATTTCAACATTGAAAAACATCATTATTGAGACAATTATTATATGAATCGATAATATAGTTCTATAAGTAATAAGTTGATAAATTTTAAATGAAGATAAGAGTTAGAATCATAGAATCTAATTCAAAAAGTTGATAACTTGGTATACCCTACTTTAATATGAAAAGTTATGAAGAAATAAGAGAATATTTGTAATTTACTTTGTTCAACACTTTTCAGCTATTGATTCATATTTTTGACAGAATATTACTCTAACTATCAAAGATTTGAAGAAATAGAGTGCAGAAGGAGTTAAAAAGGATAAATAATGTGAGTGTTAGCGAAAAAAATATAATATATATATATATATAAATGTACTTTTTATTATAATAAAAAAAAATTCATGAAAAAATTAAACATGATTTTTTATTTATAAAAATTTGAGGCATTGGCCTAAAAATTTATAGGCAAGAGCCGGCACTGATTATTTTTATACATTCTACCAAATGACTTCTAACATTATTTTCATATTGAATTTGTAAAAAGGACAGACTAATTATTTTGACTCCTTTTAAAGAAGACTAATATTAGCATAATGCATAAATAATAATGGTCTCCCTTCAGCCTATGAACACTCATGATTAGGAGTGTTCATGGTTCGATTTGGATTGGTTATTGGTTAAAATTAAAATCAACTAATTTAATCGATTTTTAAAATTTTAAAACCAAACCGAACAAACAAACAAAAAAATAACTGTATATTTGGTTGTTGTCGGTTTGGTTCGGGTTATTTATTTATTTTTTCAATTTGAAAGTAATAAATTAAATTTTTCGAGAGTATAATACACATCTCGATAGACATAGTGAACAATCCACAAGAAAATTAATGTGGATTCAATTAAGCAATACTAGAGTTATTATTACACGAATAAAGTGATTCAATTAAGAGAAAGTGTGACTATCTAATGTGACGTAAGGCAGATAAAGATTAAAGTAATAGTTTTTGATGGGCTTGGTCTTAGGGTTTTAATAGTAGAGCTTGAGAAAATGGTAAAGCAAAAACTAAAGGTAATTAAAAATTTAACAAAATATTTATATTTTATTTATGAATAATATATAAATAAATATAAAGATTATATATATAATTTTTCGGTTTGATTCTGTTGTTTTTGCATTTTTTAAAGTAAAATCAAAATCAAACCAAATAATATTGGTTATCAAAATTTAAAATCAAACCTAACAAAACCACACCAAATATTAATTTTTGTAATCAATTTAATTCAGATTGCAATTCAGTTTGATTTTTTAACCATGAATAACCTACTCATGATCTCATACCACATTGCATAAATTATGTCCGTCCTATAAAATATGCATAAACTTACACACACCTTTACAAATATGCATAATACTCGATTCCATATTTTAGTACTATATTGAGATAGTTTAATTAATCTTAACTTTTACATACACCTTTACAAATATACATTCTCCTTAAAAACAATTGTTCAAAATGAACTTCAAACATGCCAAAATATGTTTGAAACTAACAAATGAACATGTCAAAATTTAGATAAGATACTTGTTAATTTAATTAAGAGTTTATTATAAGTCAATAAGGTGAATATATTATATACATTTGAAGAAAGTAAACAAGTGCACAGACTTCTTAACAAATAAAGGTCACAAACAATTTTTTTTAAAATGCTTGTATGAAAAATGCAATCAAGAAAATGAAATTTTGGCTTCCAGACAAATTTAAGCATCGTAGCTTATGAAAGATTTTAGGACTGTTTAATATTTTATTCTTAAAAAAAAGTGGCAATTTATGATTGGATCATAAATAAGTTCAAGCAAATGATTTGTAACTATTATCATATGTAAAAAAAATTATTTCTTCCAACCAAAAATTAATATACTAGAATTGGAATGGCGTTCCTCACTTGACTATTTTGTGATAATAATTGTATATACACCGTCTTTTAAAAGAAAAAAAACTTGTCTATTTTATAATAATAATAATGACTATTTTATTTTTATGTATTAAATTAAGAGTATTATTACTATATAGAAGCATGATGACGACCAGACGACCAGGGCTATTTTGGTAATTTCACCACTATTCTAGAACTATCAGGCCATGGATGGCTAATGTTAAAATGGTAATTTCAGAAATATTGAAGAACCAATTAGACATGAGAAGGATAGGAAGACCAAGGGCAAACTTGTAAATATAATTATTATTCAAGGATAAAATAATAATAATATCAAAGGACTGATTTTTACTTGTAATTCCTTTCGGTTCTAGATCGTTTCATTATCTCTTTCCTTCTGTCTCTTCCAGTTTAAAAGAGAGAATGAGACTGTATGATTCTTCCACATCAGGCAAAGAAGAGCACAAAAATTGTATTACAATTGATGATTCTTTCACATCGGTTAGTTCTTAATCATTTTTATTTCGAATTTTCTCTACTTATTTCTTTAGGCTTTTAAATTCTAAATCGTGTCTCGCTTAAAATTTTAGGGAATTCTCTCAGTCCTAACATGAAGCAAAGAACTTCAATTATGGAAATCTTTGCTTTTTGGTAACAACTTCATCAACCTACCACACCAGGAGATTAAGAGCATAATGACTTAATTGGTATGATCATTCTTCTAATTTTTATTTTTGAGTTGTAGCAAGATTTAAAATTTAATGGAGCATGCGTATGTGGTTTTTCTGTTGAAAGATTTCTGATGTCCACCAGGTGTTTGGAAAAATGTCTTAGCTAGAAAAAAATCTACTTTGTTCAGCCTACTCCTTTTAACTTTTGTATAGACCTGTGAATGTTTTTGCCATTCTCCTCAACAGGAGGTGTGCTTATGTGATACAAAGAAACAAATAAGTAAGACTTACAATTGTGTGGTCTTATTCTCCTCGGAATCAACAGATGCTTACATCAGAAAAGGAACACTTATATCTTCTTATTTTCTGCGGGTTTGAATTACCTTACACTTTTCGTTTGTGTTTTTGATTAATATAATTTGTTGTTGTTTCATGGTTGATTACTCCATCTGTTTCGTAGTAGGACCTTCACCTTACAAGTGCTCGATAAAGACCTTCAACAACTTAATTTTTTTGTTCTATAAATATTTAAAATTATGGACTCAACTTTTCAATACAATATTGAGAAACCCAATCAACGTCAATTCCACTTTTCTTACAAAACAACGAAAAATCATAGTTGTAGACTTGAGATTTTGGCCAATTGCTTACCCTTTGGTTATTTATCCAGAAAATTATACATATGTAGTGTAGTAAATATATTTTCCTATAGAACTTTTCCCTGCATTAAAATTATGTCCTTTTTGCTTCTAAAAATGACCCAGACAAATTATCTTTCCTACTAACCATGGTAGACAATCATAACTCTGATATTTTAAGTTTCCATGTGCCATTTGTTGTGACCAAAATGCGCAACTGGACAAGTTCTGCTTGCAAATATTTAGTTGTAACTTAGTTTATTAATTTCCTCCAATATCAGCTCTTCTTACAATATTATTATCATGGATGAACGTAGTATTTCCAAAATGGAATAGAGGTATACTATCGACGCAATTACGCCACTAACTACGAAGTGGACGTGCAAAATAATGTTTTTCCTTCTACGTTTTGTTGCTATGCTAAAAAAAGAGAACTCTTATTTTTATAGGTGTGTGCACTTTCTGTTATATCTGTTACTATATGAAAATGTAAAGTTGTGTTACTTCCAAAATCATATTAAATAAGGAAAGGAAAGTAAGATAAGCCTTCGAAAAAGAACTTTTCAACTAATCTTAACAAAAATAAAATAAAATCGGATACTCATAGTCAATGGAACTTTTAGAATGTATTGGCTGTTAAAAGTTCGATACTCTTTCATCTGTGATAGTTCCATGCCTTAGCCTCTTCAAAAAAAAAACATTTCTCATGCTTATTATCGGTTGAATATTTTTCATATTGAGATTATATATATGTAGTACATGGAGCAGCTACAAAAACTTATATTTTATGACGAAAGTGTTTGCTTTGTAGCGTATCCTCCTCCAAGAATATGAACTTGTATAGCATCATCTCATTAATCACATATCCAATTTGATCTCCTTAGTGTGCCTCTTGCAACTGAAAATAGTAAACTACCGCCATATTCATAGGGAATCAGTGTAGTCAAATATGTAGCAAAAGTAAACTCTTTCCATGTAGTTTTTGACTTTTTTTTTTGTTCTTTTCTGGTGGAGATCTTTGTCTGATACTTATTTTTACCTAATTTAACAGGCTTATAAAATAATATCATGTGGTTTTATCTGCTTTCGCTTACGCCGTTGTCGATTACGTTTCTCATGTTTTCTGTTGGATATCTATTAAGATTGCGAGACTATATATACAAGGACTATCCTTAGTTGATTAATATTCTTCACTTAAGTGGTCAGGCCCGTGCTAGAGATTGATTACTAGCCTAAGTTTAGAGTGCTTCCTCTGAAGAAGAGGACCAGATTTTTACTGAGACAATCTGATTAAACGTTAGACTTCAAATAAGAAAGCTTTAAAACTCTTATATGAATCATTTTGTATGTAACATTAGAAAAAATGTTTCTACTTTAAGCTTTGACATGAAAATTCTTTGTTTGTTGATTCTTGGTAGAGCGGTAATGTAAACCCTTGAAAGTTAAACTTGTGAAAGAAACTGATGGCTAAAGATGGTAACAGAACTTCCAGTCACAAAGATAAGCTCTCCTTTATAGAATGTAAAAGCTCCTAAAATTTATTTAAATTTGGAAAGATATCTCCTACCAAAACTTAGCATGCTATTACTCATTAAACTTTTTCGGATTTATAAAAATATCTTTTTAAACTTTGTTGTAACATGCCTACTTGACTGTAGCTTCTCCCTTAAATTAGCAAGTAGTTTTTTCTTTGTTTTGAATTGTACTTGGTGTGAATTAACCAGTAGCTACTGCTACTGAAGATGAGATGTTCCTACTTCTGTTCTTCAGAGTGATGTTTGTTTGTCTTTCTACATAGATGTTGAGACGGAATTATGTTTCAAGGACCTTTTTTGTGGAATCTGTAATGTCCAATTAATTGATCTATTGCATTCTGTTACAGATATAAGTCTAAAGAAGCAATTGAGATTTTATAAGTGCAGGGCCCTCAATTTTTTTATTTTAATAGTGGCTTGCCGACTATTTGGCCTATTAACCTTTTAACTATTAAGTTGTGTCTAATTTCATTTTAGAGATAGACCTATTCTTCTTTACTTCATCAAAAGAAGAGATATTAGTTACTTCGTGAAAGATTTGATCATTCATGAATTGGCTTACTTATATTTTTCTTCATTTTTTTAGGCAGTGGAACAGTTCTTTCAGCATTACTCAGTCAAGAGGAGTCATTTTGAAATGGTGAATAAGATCATGCATGTAGTTTTGAGGCTGCATGAGGATACAACACAAGGGTGGCAATATTTTTGAAAGGTTTGAGGGCGGCAAGATAAATTTTAGAATAACCAGTACCTTTGACATCAAAATTGATGCTAAATCACTTTTTGGTCCTTGATTAACTCTTATTCATGTTATGTTGAATTTTCTACGAGGCGTTCATGATAAACTTCTATTTTGGACAAGGGTCAAACCACACAGGTGTTCCAATAAAGTCGCTTACCATTAATTGTTCTATAACTATGAACATACATAGAAATGAAAAGAGATGGAAGAATTATGATTTAAAGGTACAGTTCTTTTGGTGCACTATTTTTACTTGCATGTAAAAATTGAAAAGAGATGTTAGGCTCATGCTTAAAAAATGCTCAACCAAATTTTGTGAGTCCTAACTCCTAAAAGCTAACGCATAATGCCATAAAAATCTATTTACTTTCTAATAATTATTAATTTTTCTTTAAAGAATGGAGAGCAAGTCAGCAAACTCAGAAAACATTGAGGATATGTAAATGAAAAGTATGCAGCAATTTATCGAGTCATTGGCAAAGATGCTTCCACTGGACAATGAAAATGGGACAACCAATTGAACATTTGGATCAATTTATCCATTTGATGTTGTTACTCAAAGCCATCCTTTTTGTAAGGTACGTTCATAAAAAATAAAAAAAAGGTAACGTAGAGATTATAGATTAATCTTTACACTGCTTGATAACCGGTCCAATAATTGCTAATCCATTACTGAACCAACATATTTATTATAGGTTGGCTAGCAGATTAGTAAATTTTAAAATTGATCTCTATAGGGCATATTAAGCGAAATTATCCGATCGATAAATAGCCCTACGTTTATGCACGGGCATTTCTTATCTAGTATATATATACATTTGATAATGATCTATGGTTCGACAAGATTAATCAACACGGATGAAATTATTATTTTAATTCAAGATAATGACTTTCACTATCTAGGGGCGTCACATTTAATTATTTGACTAGATCCACCTACTTCATTAATTGTATAAAAAAAATTGGTAGAAATTATAAACAAGTTATGCAACCTTAAATTAAGTTTATTATATTTTGATAATTAGTTTGCTCCATTAATTTATAGCAAAAAAGTGTCTCTTGAGATGGTGTTGAAAAGTCTATCATTTCCACAATATCTGAAACATCTTAATTAATACAAGAAATACAGTGGTGATATTTCCTCCAAATGTTTCCGTCCCTTAAATATGAGAGTCGTTTAATTGGGAACAAGTTATTCTGGAACTAATTATTCCGAGATAAGTTATATATATGTGAATGCGATAAATTATCACATCCTCCAACAAAAACATGATAAAACAGCCTTGCATTTTATCCCTATAATTAGTATACCTTATACCTCACACCTCACACCAAACGACTCAAATAGTGTATTCTCTAGCAACTAAATGCTAGTTTGGGTTAGTTGATCTTAAATAATTTATAAGTTTCAAGCGTTGAAATTGTTTGTATTATTAAAAGAAAGTCAAGTATTGGATAAAAATTTCAAACTAAAAATATGTAGTTGATGTGTTTGACACATAAATGCTAATAACTTATTGTTTTTGTTAAAATGACTAGAATACCCTTCTTAATTGTAATAAATTATTAATTTGTGTAAAGAAAAGGAAAATTATGGATGTAGGGTGAAGAGAAAGTTTAGGATTTTATTTTGGACAAATTATGTTGAGAATTAGAAAAAATATTAAGGATAAATTATGAAAAATTTGATAAAAAAATTAAAAGTGCTTACAAATTGAAAAATCATAAGTTAGGAATGACCAACTTATGACTTTTGTTCAATGTTAACTTATAAACACTTGAAATATTTATCAAACATATTAATAAGTCAAAAAATATTTATAAACTAATTTGATCAGTTTATAAGCTTAGATAAACATCCTCTTTGAAAAATATTTTTGAATTTATGTTTATTTGAAAAAAATGGAGAAGTTACAAAAGTCACCAATTTTTTTTTTTAATTAATAAAAGCAAAGAAGTAAAGAAAACTTCAAAATATAGACTCCAGCATGACTTGAGGTCAAGTCAACCATTTTCACAACTTCAAATTTATAACACGGTTTGATAAGATAATAATATAGTTTAGAGGTGGACTTGTTTCTTAAAATTTACTTGACTTTGACTTATTTTAAAGGGTTTTTGTTTACATAAACAAATTAATAGCATGAACAAATTCTTTGTGAAAATTAAAGATTTTTCTAATTTTCTTAACTTCTTTACTCATTAGGCCAACAAGCTTTACATAAGATGCACCCTTGATATATCACCATTTAACTTGAATAATTTCAAAAGATAGAAAAGAAGGTAGTAAATTTAAATTTATGTTTATACTATATTAAAAGTGAAAAGCTTCAAAATAAAAGCTGAATTAATATTATGGCTATCAAAACTTTGAGAGATCGTTTTATCCTTTACTCAAATACTATTTCTTTATCAAAAAAAGTAAATTTATTTTTCTAGTAAATGATAAAGTTATACTTAATACATCTTCAACAATAGTTGGTAAATGAATTTATTGCAATTGTGTTTGGAATTTAATATATGCACATGAAATTTTTAAAGAACTTATTATAATTTATGTATCCAAACTTTTAACAATTTTCGACACTAAATTGTTTATGTTTTTATTTTTTTTAAAACTCCAGTATAATTCGCAGCTGCTTCCTTCTCTGTCACATTACTGATAAAAGGTAAGTTCACTATCGATAGAAGGAGCAAAATTTCACTTAAGTTTTGCAATGTTGGCCGAACACATTCAACAATAGGCTTAGAAGCAAAAAATGCAATTCAAATATTGGTTACCTTAAACTTTAAAGTAGTTTAATGAGTGACCGAGTGAGGTCTGCAAAGAAATATAATAGTGAAGAAGCAAGGTAAAAAATAATAAATAAACGTTTAGTAGCAATAAAAAGTAATATCTGAACAAAAAATAATGTAATAATAAAATAAAAAAATAAGACAGTAGACGAATTCTAATAATAATACTGATAAGGGAAACTAGACAACACTCGACTACCTACTAAACTTCTATCGTAATCATTGAACTCCGTATCCTCCTATGTAGGGTCATGTCCTCAATAAGTTGCAAGTGTGTCATGTCTAGTCTAATCACTTTTCTCCAATACTTCTTCGACCGACCTCTGCCTCTCCTCTAACCCACCATAGTGAATCTCTCACACCTTTTCACGACATATATTTGTGCTTCTCCTCTTCATGTCCGAATCATCTTAGTCTCGTCTTCCTCATTTTATCTACCACAAAGGCTACTCTCACCTTGTTCTGAATATTCTGTGTTCATTATTTTATCTGTTCTAGTGTGCCTACACATATATCTCAACATCCTCATTTTCGCTACTCTTATTTTCTGGACGTGCGAGTTATTGACCAGACAACACTCCAGTCCATACAACATATACTTAGTCTAACAACCACTCTATAAAACTTAATGACCTTTAAGTTTTGGTGGCATAATCTTATCGCACAAGACACCAAATACGACCCATCTTATCCATAGGGATCCAATACGATGTGAAACGTCATCGTTAATCTCATATTCCTTTGGATTATTGACCCAAGCTATTGAAACTTCTTCTCTTGGAGATGACTTGTGTATCAATTCTCACCTCCATATCTGTCTCGTGAGTTATGTCACTGAATTTACACTCCATGTACTCTATTTTAGTCCTGCTCAGCCTATATCTTTTAGACTTTAGAGTTTGTCTCCAAATCACTAGTCTATCGTTAATTTTGCGTCATGTCTCGTCGATCAACGCTATGTCACCTCACGTTAGATATGTTATGTCTGTTCATCCACCATCAAAATCAATAAAAATGGGTCAAAAACTAGTCCCTAGTTAAATCCTATCACGATTGAAAAATAGTTCTAGTCTCCTCCTATTATAGTTACAATTTCTAGTATAAGTAGCTATTCACATGAAATAATTGCTTCTTCTATCTTTGATTAATTAGTTAAGGACTATGTACGCAAAATTGAGTTCTCCATAAAAATGTCAAGAGCAAACAACTAAACACAATGTTAATTATTTTAATTTAAATAGAATATAAATTGTAAATTAAACTACTTAATTTAGTACTAAATTAATTATTTTTTAAAATATAAGTTGTAAATTAAGTTAACGTTTTGAATTCACTTGTGTCAAATGACTAGAAGTTAAACCTCCACTAGATTCCCCTGCATGAAGGAAGTTGCCAATCAGAACTAGATATTCCCTCCATTTTAATTTTTTTTTTCCAATTCATTCTAAAAAGAGTGTTTATCTCATTTTGTAACTTCTTAACCTTAATTTTATTCGTGACAAAATTAAAATTATAATAATTATTTGATATATTTTAATGAAAAAATCACACCATATACACATTTAAAAGACAATATTACGAGTTTTAAACCTACTCTTATAAAGTTCTTACTTATAACAGTTTAATTACGGGTTATAACATATCAATTAAATTTAACTTTATTTAAAAATCAATTAAATTTACTTTATTAAATGATTAATCTATTTATATTTTTATATTATTAATTATTTAATTATATTGATTGTAGTTCCTTTTATATAATTAATAGGTGAGAGAAATAATATTAATGAGAGAGAATTAATTTGTAATTATCTATTACATCTTTTAAGGGATTTTTTAACTTATTCAAATAACTTTTATTTATTAATGACTATTGGGGCCTTTATTTTATTTTTTAAAATAAAAATTTATCACCGTATATTTTAACATGTAATTTTCTCTCTCTTTAATCTATTTTTTTTTGCTTTTCTTGATGTTTTTTTTTATTTTAAATTTTGATATTGTTTTTTTTAATCTGATTTTTTTAGAATCAAGAATTTTATATTTTGAAAATTTGATTTCATTTTTTATTTTAATTAATCTAAAACTTGATTCTTGAGAAAAAAAACCGTTTTACTTAAGTTTTGAACTTGTTTTTGGTGTGTTTTTCTATATCTAAAATACTGTTTTGTTGGTGAAATAAGTATATTTAATTCTTAAATGTTTTGATATATAAACCGTTTTACTTAAGTTTTGAACTTGATTTTGGTGTGTTTTTCTATATCTAAAATACTATTTTGTTGGTGAAATAAGTATATTTAATTCTGAAATTTGTTGATATGTATAGATAACATGAGATCATAAAATCTTTAATAAGGATTTCTTAAGTTTTAGCTTAAATATGATAAAAAAAATCGCACTTGAATACGGAATATAAATTGAAGAGAGAGGAAAATATAGAACTTGTATTAATTATTGCAGTTTAGAAATATACATCACCCAAATCAAAATAAAAATAAATTATGTCTTTTTTTCAGAAGGGTAATTTGAACAAGTCTTCCTATTGTGTTCCTCCCGACGACATGTACTGCACGTAATCTTAGACCTCTTGAATTTCACATCAGGAAACCATTTACAAGTTGTGGTCTCCCTACAATTCTTTTTGAACCAGGCAACAATAATTTCTACTCCGACACATTTTGAATTGCATATTTTTCTGTTTCATCATAAATTATTGTGTCAATATTATATCATACAAAAGTACAAATAACTTTTATACATATGTTATATCAATATACAAATTTCATACAATTCTTATTCACACATTTCTTACCTATTTCATGTCAAAAGTTATCAATTATTCATACCAGGATCATGCCACTAGAATACCAAAATAATTCCAACTTAGAAATATTAATTGTCATTTCTTTAATAAACAGTATACCAAATTCATTACATTATTATTCTCAAAATTCATTACAATATAATGCCAAAAAAAATTCCAATCAAACAAAAAATCGTATCAAAACATTATCGATTGTCATACATGCTTGGTAGTATAAGTATACAAATTCCAAAGAAAAAACTATCTATCTTTTTAACCAAAAATATACCAAAAAAAAATAATGTGTCAGACAAATAATGAACAAATTCAATGTTCATACCAAAATATAATATTATACATTTTTTTAAAAACGCCATAATTCAAATTATTATACACAACAAAAAATCTGAAATTGCAGTATACAAATTTCATATAATTATTATGCACATTTTTCATACCTATTTCATGCCAAAATTATACCTATTTCATGTCATAAGTCGTCACTTTTTCACAGCAGAATCATGCCACTATAATACCAAAATAATACCACTTTTAACTATTAATTGTCATTTATTAGACAAATAGTATACGAAATTCATTCAAATATAATTCTAAAATCGTACCAACATGGTATA
>NW_006239122.1:183989-205762 GCF_000226075.1 Solanum tuberosum
CAATTTCAAACAAATTTTATGTAATTTCAAAAGTGAATATTCATACCAAAAACGCCATAATTAAAACTATTATTCATAAACAAAATCTGAATATTTTTTTTTCCAGAATCATTGTTCGTAATTTTTTTGAACGTTTGGTTTGTATTACAATACAAATAAAAAATCGCAAAGAACAAATAACCTGAAGGATCCCATCTACCACCATATTTTATTTATACTAATAAGAAGCCGTCCAGAAAATAAAAATTATTGAATAAAAACGAATATGAATTAGATGAGAGTGACAAGATTTCTGGAAACAAATCTAAGAGAGAAATGTGGAAAAAAATGGATGAAATCAGAATTTTTAATTAATTTTAACAAATTAGAGTGAAATAAGGAAACTAAATATTCTTAATTAGTTTGAATTTCCTTAATTTATGCTAATTAGTAATTATCTTCAATCAATTCAAATTTTAATTAACACACTTTATTTCCGTTTTTTTACCTTTTTTTTTCCAGAAACAAATTTTTTTATTTTCTTCAAAACAAATTTTTACAATTATTTTTAAAAAACTTTTTTTATTAAGAAACTGTTACAACCTGAAATTTTTTATTGTTACAACTTTAAAATTTAATTCTACTGCTATAACTTGAAAATATTAGTCTAATATATGTCATATATGAAATTTTCACAATCCGAGACCTCTCGACTCTCGTTATAGTAGTTTTTTATGTTCCAAAAAATAGATTGAAGTGTTAAAACACATTTAAACTTTTTTTTTTTTTAAGATAGTGATATTTTCATCTTTAACTTTAACTAATATTAATAATTTATTTAATTTTTATTAAGGTGAAATATTATATCCATACATAGATGTAACAACATTTTTCCAAAAAAAGAAAGAAAGGGTTACATACACTATAGATATAAAATCCACATTTTTAATAATTTAAATATAAAGAAAATAATTTATGTGAATTTTGATGCTTCTTAATAGTAAACTATTGACTGTCTTAAAAACACGTTACTATTATTTCGTATGTATGAGTGTCTGAACTCAAACTGTATTCCATTTCGGCGGCTCCTTTTTGCTTCAATACCAATACCCCCTTCCCACTTCCTATAACGACCTTTCTTCGTAGCTTCCTATTTTCCCCTTTCCCCTTTTCTACCGCTCTTTAACCCATATACACTTTACTCTCTCTCTCTCTGTTGCCCTCGTTTTCCCCCTTTTTCTTGCCAAAATCTTGAACTTGTTTTGACCAAATCCAGTTTTCTTTGATTAATCCAAAACTTTTTGATTCTTTAACCAACCCCCAGTTCAATTTTTAAGTGGAAGCTCAACTAGTGTTTTAGATCGGAGCTGGGTTAGTTCTTTTTGTATGGTTTTGGAGCTGGGTTCATGGCAGACAGTAGGCGTTATGGTCTGAATGCTCAATTAGGTAACTTCTTTTATTGGGATACATTTAATTGCTATCGATTTTACTGGTGTTCATTTCTTGAGTTCTGTTAGGGCTTTGGTTAATAGGAATCAAAGAAGCATACCCTTTGAAGCATTTTAGTGAAAAGACTTAAACTTTGGACTTGAATCTCCAAAATCACTGATTTTGTTAGTTTCAGAACAGTGAAGAGATCATAAATTGATTAGGGAATTAGTCTAATTAGATGCTATCATGGCTTTTAGTTCAGCATGTTTACTATAGTTTTAGTATGTACTGTAGCTGGAGGATTGGTTGGTGTTGGTGCATGTTTGTTGAGGAAGTTTGTTGTTGAATGCAGATATTGAGCAGATACTTTTAGAAGCGCAGCATCGATGGCTACGCCCAGCTGAAATTTGTGAAATTCTTAAAAATTACCAGAAGTTTCGAATTGCTCCAGAGCCTCCAAACAGGCCTCCAAGTATGATCATATAGCTGATTTTCTTTTTCCTGTTGTTAAATGTGGATGTTGTAGTTGTAATAGGGTTTTCTTGCTTCTACATGTGCTTCCTTGATAGTGAATTTTCCAGTCTACTATATGCAGATAGTCGTGCATATGCTATTTATACCAATGTGTATGTGTCAGGATAAATGCACTTATGTAACATATGCATGTCTGTGTGCATACCTGAGGCGACATGCTCGGCTTTTCTGTACGTTACATACCCTTCTGCAGTTCTGCTTGTGAAAGTGGGTCAACTTCTTCTTTTCTTTTGGAGGAGTGCGCTGTACCATATACCCAAAATAGTGAAAAAGTTTTTATTGCTAGTCTTATCCTAATTTCAATTTGGTCTGATGATGCTGTTACTTTTTTCCCTTTCAATCACTCAATTCACTACTTGTTGTCGACCAGTAAAGCTCCTCTAGTTCTCTTTCCCTCCTTCCTCAGGCTATTTGTTAAAGTATTCTTACAATAATCATTGTCGTCTTTTTTTAGCTCAATTGACTAACTTTCAATGTATAGTCTTTGTATGTGCTGTAAATTGTATTTCACTTTGTGTTGCCCCCTTCTTTAGCCCTCTGCCTAGATCATTTACTGCTTGTTTTATCTAATTTATTTTCTTGAGACCACCCTCGGGACAAAAAGACATGTTCCTCTTCCATCAGGCCTATACTCAACTCCCTTCCACCTCCATGTATAGTAATTTCTTAGGTTTTTCAGAAATATTTTCTTATTTTAGTTTCCCTGTCAATATGACTCTCGTGGCCTGCTCCTTGGCTTACAGATTATTAGTTGCCTCCCTTATGAGAACATATACATAATTGGTTTTGTTTCACATAGGTCTAAGTACCGTCATCTTGTGCAATCAACATTATGTTCTGTGTACTCTTTACTTTTCTTCATTATATTTGTATGTAGCGAGGAGAGCTTTCAAGGACATCTAACTATTCTTGAAACTCAAGCTCTGTTTAATTTATTTTATGTTTTTTAATTGGCTTGTATGGCCCTTCAGGTGGTTCATTGTTCCTTTTTGATCGGAAGGTTTTACGGTATTTCCGCAAAGATGGCCATAGTTGGAGAAAGAAAAAAGATGGAAAGACTGTGAAAGAGGCTCATGAGAGGCTCAAGGTAAAGTTGATGAGAATCTTATGATTGTGTAGAAGCCTATTAAATTTATATATCCTTGATTTCGATGTTGGTTTGGGATTGAGGTGTAATTGTTGTTGTACTCAATTTCAGTGTTTCCACGAGTGCGCTGCCTTCAAAAAGGCAGAATGCTGTTATAGAATCCACTATTTTAGAAATAGAATAAGCTTTATGTCCTAACCAGGTGACGTGGGGCGATAAGGATGCTTTATCTAAACTAGGCTAGAGAACTTGATTAACTTTGCTACTTTGATAGCATCTCTGAACGGCAGGTACCGACAACTGCTGTAACAAAGGAATACTGAAGCTAGTAGAAATATGCTTTATTAGTGCATTACAAAATAGAGGAAATATAAGTTACCATGGACAGAATAGTGGTACAATACCACTTATTCTTTGGAGACCTTTGTTCTTGTATCAGGGTGCTGATCAGAAATTAATATTCTTGCAGGCTGGAAGCATTGATGTGTTACACTGCTACTATGCTCATGGAGAAGAGAATGAGAATTTCCAAAGACGCAGCTATTGGATGCTCGAAGAGTAAGTTAAAAGAGTATATTGTTGTTTTGAGTACTCAGATTTGCTATTATAGGTGTTTTGCTCCAACATTGGAGCTAAAAGTCAATTCAGACTGTTGATATTTGTGTCTTAAGAATTATGATCAAGTAGACATCTTTAGTGGACATTTACATGCTAATTGCATGTTAGGTTGGTTCAAGTTCACCTTGTTCATCTCCATAATGATAAGAGTGCTATTCTGGCACTGTAAAATTATTTGTTGTCATGCTTGATAAGTGTTACTTCTATATGATATTTGGCTTACCTTTTTGCTTCTGATATTCTTCATGATCAAGATAATTAGATGCTCTATAATGCTGAGGGGTCATTATTCCTTTAAAAGGTTGACGCAGGATCGACTAATCTATTAAAGGGTATCTTGTGCACTCTTTGCGTCTAAAACAAATAATCTTATTGTTGTTGAATAACATGTACTCCTTATTTAAAACTTTAAATCGTTAGAGAAGGACACATTTATTTATACATTATAGATCTTTCACAAGCTCCTTCATGTACAAATCCAAGTTTTTTTCTTATATCAAACACATGAAAATAATTTTTGTTAATGAGGGGGTGGTGATCAGAATTTTTTTGCTTGTTCTAATTCCATGTTGCTCGAACTCTCCAAAAATGTTGCCACACCAGTTCAGATTCTCCAAAAATGCACTACTTTTGGAGTATCCAAGACATTTTTGAAGAGCCCAAGCAACATAGCAATATTGCCTCTTTGGATAATAATACCCCTGTAAGTTAAAGGGACACCATATTGTTTTGAATCTTGAATAGCATGGACTAAGTTAAGATTTGAAGAGGTAAAGTTAAGATTGTCCAAATGAATCTGCAATTAAGTTTACTGTTGTGCGGTAAAGTCCCGGAGAGCACGCACACACACACACACTTCAACACATACTTCTTCTTTTCCCCTCATTGTTCTTTTTCTAATTGTGTATTTATGTTTCACTCCCTATGAAATTGTATTCCCCCTTGAGAATTCTTTGGAGTTCACAATACAATAAGTGTCTCACTGTTGGTTCTGTTAACCCAACATGTGTAAAAGTTTGTTTTGGTTGGCGCATCACTCACTTTAATTTCTAATCATCATTACCTTCTTCAAGACCAATTTCTAACCATTGCTTAGCATGCTAATTCTGTTTACTTTTCCAAACACTTATTCAGGGAAATGTCACATATTGTTCTTGTCCACTACCGGGAAGTAAAGGTATATGCTTGCCATCCTCTAATTCTTTCCTATATTGCTTCTTTTCTTCGACCTTTTTGTTTTTCCTTTAGTGTCAGTTGTAACTTGTAACAGTCAACTTACAGCTGAGAAGTGGTTATGTTTCCTTCCCCCAGTTTCTCAAGGCAGCATAGTATAGAAGAAATTCACATGATATGATTTAAGGGCACAATTTAAAATGAAATAAAGAGTAGGTATAAAATTGCAGATTTGCATTGTAAGGAGGCCTAGTCATGTACAGGCAATTTGTATGGTAGGTTGGAGGACAACAGGCTTTCAGTTCACGATGCTAGTATGGTATCTTAACATCAAAGCTGTGTACTGCTTGTAATTTAAACGTGTTCAGAAGTTCCCTTTATTCAAGAATATTCATCCAACATTTTATCTTAAGAAAGTGAAACTGATTTCATTTTTTTGTAGTAAATATACTTGGCAGAGTACCTATTAGTTCATGTTACAATTTTTTTCAAAAATAAAGTTTTTACAGAATGAATGTACTAAAGAGTAATGCAAAAATAAGATCTAATTATTAAATTAGGACTTTTGAGAAGTTCTAATCAAGCCTACAATCTGACAAACTAAAATAGCTAATGTTTAAACTGAAAATTATAGAACTTAAGTGTGATCTATGCTTCTCCCTCCACATAATCTGGTTCATATCCTTGAAACTGATTTCATTATTAAAATAAATTTCCTCATTTTTGTTTATAGATTTGATTGCCATGTTGTTTTCCTTCTGTAGGGTAACAGGACAAATTTTAGCCGTATTAGAGAACCTCAACAAGTTACTCCTGATTTGCAAGAAACTGATGAAGATGTACACAGCTCTGAGGTGGACAGTTCCGCGTCTACAAAATTTTATCCAAATGATTACCAAGTGAACTCACAAGTCACTGACACAACTAGCCTCAGCAGTGCACAGGCCTCAGAATATGAGGATGCCGAATCAGGTATATTTTTAATCAATTTTTTCTGGGTTAGATTTTAAAATAAACTGCTCTGGTACATTGGAAGGCATTTTGGACTTGTAATGTATCAATTGAGATTTCCTTTTTATTTTTAGTGAAAATATTTTTTAATTTTTGTTTGGGAACACAAACTCACCAGTGTACAATCAACATCCAACTTCTGGATTTCACTCATTCCTTGATGCTCAGCCAAGTGCTGGAGATGGACTTGCTGTACCTTATCATCCGATTCCCTTCTCAAGTAATTGATTCTTGTCCTTGTATTATCAGTTGTACTTAGCATTTTCGCCTCTTTTAAAATGCTCTCCAAATGGTTCAGTGCTTCTGTCAACGTGACGTGATACATGTGAAAACCTTGTTTGTTTATTCAACAGATGATCAAGTACAGTTTGCAGGAAGTTCTGCTACAAGTTTCTCCTCAATCCCACCAGGAAATGGGAACAGAAACACAGCAAATACCTATATACCCAGTAGGAACCTTGACTTCCCATCATGGGGGACCATTTCAGGTAATAATCCCGCTGCATATCAGTCTCTCCATTTTCAGCCTTCTGGTCAATCAGGTGCAAATAATATGATGCATGAACAAGGAAACACTACAATGGGACAAATATTCTCAAATAACTTCACGAGGCAGGAACATGAGAACCACATTGATGGCCTGGGGAACTGGCAGGTAAGTTACACTAAAGGAGTTCATCTTGTGCATCATTATTTTGCAATGTCCATTTCATGCACATCACAGAGTTGTATACTTGAGGGAGAGGAGAAGAGGCTCAGTTTATTAGCCCCTGCGCATGTATTCCAAAGCTTTCCGTTCAATTTATATGTAGTCTGTCATCCATAAATACTTTTTTTCGAGACATGGTTAGTGGTATTTCACCAGATGCTGAGGAAATTTAAATACATGACTTAGGGCCTGTTTGGTGGCTTATTTTAAATGCTTTTAAGCCAAAAAAAACTTTTAAGCACTTTGGACTGTTTGAGTAATTTAAAAAAAGTGCTTATAAGCACTTAGTTTAACCTAACATGGTAAAAATAAGCCAAAAGCCATAAGTTACAAATTCTAACTTATGGCTTATAAGTCAAAAGCCAAAAGTCAAAAGCCAACAAACAGGCTCTTAGTATAGGACTGAAAAGGCAGGCAGGAGGAATAGGAGCATTGTCCACTTATTATCTTTGCACCTTGTTTCTTTGACGGAATTCAGGGAAAAAGCCTTCTAGCAGTCATATAGAAGTCTAAGTGCCTGTTTGGCATAAATACTATCCCAGGATTTGTTAATACTTGTTTGGCCATGAAATTAGCAAATACAGACAGTGAGACGTTGAATTACAATTTTTTCTGTTAACGCCCCTTCCTTTCTTCCCCATGACACCATACCTCTCCACCCCATGTCACAACCCCTTTTTCCCAAAAGAGAGCTCACTACCATAACTCCCAATTCCCTCCTCTTCCCCCATAACCAGAATTACAAGTCCCCACTATTAGTCCTTGACAATCATGCCAATCCATCTTCTCTCTGCTTAACCAAACTCACAAAAACTCCCATCTTTTCATCATCATAGCTTCTTTTACGTTTGAGTCCTTCACCAGAACATCACCCATAGGCTGTTCAAGGAGGTTTTAGACATGGATCTTACAAATTAAAGTGTTTGATAAGTTGTCCATAAAGAAAAGGAGTGTAAAAGGAATTTTTGTGCAAGTTAGTGGGGGAAGTATTCATTAAGCTCTGCTTGTTCTTGAAAATGTTGATTTGTTCATGCAAAAGTGCAAACTACGCACTTGCTGTCGGAAAGCTTTTTTTTCACTTTATTTTTTTTCTCTCAAGTGCTTTGAGAATGCCCGAGTTGTTTGATGTATTTGTTTTTAGTATAAGCATTGATATTCGACTGAACCAGCTGTACAATAACTTAGTGATGACTGATATTAAAATCAACTGGACATTTATTACCTGTTTGCATGTAAGATTAAGTGCAATGCTGTTGATACATTTTTTCTTATTAACTGAAGTTGCCAACTTTGAGATGCAGACTTCTGAAGTTGATTCCTCATTTATATCGAAGTGGTCCATGGATCAGAAGTTGAATCCAGATTTGGCATCTGGTCAAACCATTGGGTCTAGTGGTGTATATGGTGTAGAACATCACAATTCCTTGGAGGCTTCTCAGGTACTTCCTGCGCAGCAAGATAAACACCCAATGCAGAATGAGCTTCAATCACAGCTATCAGATGCAAATATTGGAGGCTCTCTAAATGCTGATTTAGATCACAATCTAAGCTTAGGGGTGAAAACCGATTATTCAGCTTTAAAACAACCTTTGTTAGATGGCGTCTTGAAAAGAGAAGGTTTGAAGAAGCTTGATAGCTTTGACCGGTGGATAAGCAAGGAACTTGGAGATGTAAGTGAGTCGCATATGCAATCCAATTCTAGTTCCTACTGGGATAATGTTGGAGATGAAGATGGAGTCGATAATTCCACAATTGCTTCCCAAGTGCATTTAGACACCTATGTGCTAAGTCCTTCACTCGCGCAGGATCAAATCTTTAGCATTATTGATTTCTCACCAAACTGGGCATTTTCTGGGTCAGAAATTAAGGTGAACATTTATGTCTTTCCTGGACATTCTACCTTGTGAGCCAGAGTTCTGATTAAATTTTTTAATGTCTCACTTCTTTTTTTATTGATGATGTACAACTTTCCTCTTATTAATTTGATGTCTTATTGATGTATGGGTAATAACTCTTTGGTTTTTTCATTAACAGGTCCTCATCACTGGAAGGTTTTTGAAGTCCCAGCAAGAAGTGGAGAACTGTAGTTGGGCATGCATGTTTGGTGAGTTGGAAGTTCCAGCAGAAGTAATAGCTGATGGTGTTCTTCGCTGCCATACTCCGGTTCAAAAGGCTGGAAGAGTTCCATTCTACATAACATGCTCCAATAGGTTGGCGTGTAGTGAGGTAAGAGAATTCGAATTTCGGGTCACTGAAGGCCAAGATGTTGATGTTGCAAATCCAAATAGTTGCAGCTCCAGTGAAAGTCTTCTTCATATGAGATTCGGAAAATTATTATCTCTGGAATCCTTTGTTTCCCAAACTTCTCCACCTATCAGTGAGGATGATGTTTCCCATATATCCAGTAAAATTAACTCATTGCTAAGAGACGATGACAGTGAATGGGAGGAAATGTTGCACCTTACTAATGAGAACAACTTTATGGCAGAGAAAGTAAAAGACCAGCTCCTACAAAAGCTTCTAAAAGAGAAGTTGCGTGTTTGGC
Organism: Solanum tuberosum; assembly: GCF_000226075.1. Lineage (NCBI taxonomy): Eukaryota > Viridiplantae > Streptophyta > Magnoliopsida > Solanales > Solanaceae > Solanum > Solanum tuberosum. Next base: position 193,077 of record NW_006239122.1, read on the forward strand.
TCCTTCAAAAGGTTGCTGAGGGTGGGAAAGGCCCTAACATACTGGATGAAGGTGGTCAAGGAGTTCTACATTTTGCAGCTGCTCTTGGTTATGACTGGGCTGTACCACCTACTATAGCTGCAGGCGTAAGCGTCAATTTCCGAGATGTGAATGGATGGACTGCACTCCATTGGGCAGCATCATATGGAAGGTATTATGTTAGATTTTGTCTGTCTTTATCATGCAACTTTTTTCGGATTCATTTTCTAATTTTTCTTTTTCATCTCTTTTTGTGGCGTCTTTCTCCAATTTAATTCACACAAACATATTAGAAACTTGAAAGGAGTTGAATACTGGGTGCTCTTGGAATTTTAGTTGTGTTGTGAAGTATTTTTGATAAATAGGGTTGTTGATGAAATGGCTTTCATCAACTATGACTTGTTTACTGATTAGCTCCATTTTTCTTTCTTTTCCTTTTCGCCCATTTGATGTATCTTCGAAATTTGCAACATCAGAGAGCGGACAGTGGGTTTCCTCATCTCCTTAGGTGCAGCTGCTGGAGCATTGACAGATCCTACTCCTAAACATCCTTCAGGCAGAACACCTGCTGATCTAGCTTCCAGCAATGGACATAAAGGAATTGCTGGTTACTTAGCAGAGTCTTCCTTGAGCTCCCACCTTTCTTCTCTTGAGTTGAAGGAAAAGAAGCAGGGTGAGAATGAACAAGCTTTTGGGGAAGCTGTTCAAACGGTTTCTGAAAGGACTGCTACACCAGCTTGGGATGGTGACTGGTCACATGGAGTCTCATTGAAGGATTCTCTTGCAGCTGTTCGTAATGCTACTCAAGCAGCTGCTCGTATTCATCAGGTCTTCAGGGTGCAGTCATTCCAGAGGAAGCAGCTAAAAGAATACGGTGGCAGTGAATTTGGACTATCAGATGAGCGTGCTCTCTCACTTCTCGCCATGAAGACGAATAGGTCTGGACAGCATGATGAACCTCATGCTGCTGCTGTCCGTATACAAAATAAATTTCGCAGTTGGAAGGGAAGAAGAGATTTTCTTCTAATCCGCCAACGAATTATTAAAATTCAGGTATTGTATGTGCTTTTGGCCTTATACATGCATAATCCATCTTTTTGCTAAATAATTAGTCAACTCAACGTCTCAACCTTATTTTTTCATTTTCTTAGCCATTCTTCGTTTTTCCTTTTTTTTAAAGGCTCATGTGAGAGGACACCAGGTAAGGAACAAATACAAAAACATAATATGGTCTGTGGGGATCTTAGAGAAGGTAATTTTGCGATGGAGGCGGAAAGGAAGTGGATTGCGTGGATTTAAACCAGAAGCACCTACTGAAGGAAGCAACATGCAAGACCAACCAGTGCAGGAGGATGACTATGATTTCTTAAAAGAAGGCAGAAAGCAAACTGAAGAAAGGTTGCAGAAGGCTCTGGAAAGGGTAAAGTCGATGGTTCAATACCCCGAGGCTAGGGACCAGTATAGGAGGCTGCTGAATGTTGTGTCCGACATGCAAGAACCCAATGTAAGCGTTGTTCGATTTCTGATGCTAAATGAACTACATATGTTGATCCTGTAAATGCATTTTATCATTTGGTGCAATGGTTCCTTATTCCAAAAATAAAATAATAAATCATAACTTGGCGCTTTTGATAAAGAGACTAGCTATATATGTACTATCTTTTTTCCCCTTTCCCAGCTTTTCTTTTATTCTTAAAAGTTAGTTTTAGAGCTTTTCAGCAATAATGAAAATTTGCACTTTTCTTCTTTTGAACTATTTGGTCCATGATGCAGAAGTGAAAATTTCGTTCATACCTCATAAATAATGTATTTTGCTGATTTTTCTCTTAGCATCCAATCATAAGCAAAACTCAGTAACAATATTAAATCAACTAGTCCTGATTTTCATGATCTGCTCACCTTGAATGAGAGAGAAGCTTTAAAGTTTCGCTTCTTAAAACGATGAGCATGGTCATACCCTTGATGGGGTCATGGTTTTGTAGATGTTTCATGATTTTCCATCAACCAATTCTAATTTATCATCCAGCATTGTCAAACCTTCACATGGGTTTACCTGGTAGAATTGGCGTTTCACTGGGTGAGTTTGATACACTTATTCAATACCCCAAGTTTCTTTCAGTGTAAAGTTTTGCTATTAGTAGTTGTATCTCTGGCTTGGTTTCTTAAATGTGAGGGGATTTTTGAAAGGAACAACATAACAAGACACCAAATTCACATGTGGTCATGTCTCATTTTGTGTTGCAGAGTACAAATGATGGTGCAGCCAGCTACAACTCAGCGGAAGCAGTTGATTTCAATGATGATTTGATCGATCTTGGTGATCTATTGGATGACGATACTTTTATGCCTACAGCACCTTGAGTTCTGTGTTAATAATATACCATTTGTGGATTAGTATTTGTTATACATGGCTGTTAGGGTTGTTGTATACATAGGCTGCACTAACTAGTTTGTAAATGTGAAAATCAAATCCATTGTGCAGATTGACAAGAATTTGAGATTTAAAGGTAGTAAGATTGTGGTATGTTTGATGTTTTCTTTTCCTTTTACATTGATAGTTTTGTACCATTTATGTTATTTCCTTTTGAATCTCAAACCAGGTCCTCTCTCTCTGCCTTCAATTGACAAAGAAATTTAAAGGTTCATTGTTAAAGGACTTGTCAATTTGTGTCATTAGTTCTCCCAAAGATTATTTTGGTTAAAAAGTGTTTCAAGAGCCTTTTTGTTTTTCCTTTTTCTTTCTGCAAAAGCTTATAGGAACACCTGGAATTTCACAAAAAATGACACTATGGTTATTCAATCATAATTTTCAGTACAAATAGTCGGGGAATTCTATCTCTTGACTTGCTTCTGCATCTTCCAAGGTACATCCATTAGTGTTGTTATTCTCGTCTGGTAGCGTGTATTAGCATAATGCATGCATTAGCTTTGTGTATTAGTAGTTTCTTGTTTGGTACATTTTTTCATGCTATGTATAATTAATGCACACTCTATTGTGTATTGAGGAGTTTATTACTAATACCATGAATTTCTAGGTATCAATAATGCATATGCATTAGCATTTGTAAATAAATATTTTTATACAATGCATGCTATTTTTAATACACCAAACCAAACAATGTATAAAAAGTAATCTATGTATAATTTATGCAAACATATAACTAATATAAACATTACTATTTAGCATTATTTTTATACATCCCCCTAAAACTATAATAATAAATTGTCAGCTGGAAAGTATCAATTTAGGGCGTGCACATGAAGAAGGGTGAAAAGTGGTGTTTGCAACAAAAGTAAGACAGTTAAAAATCAAAGAGAAAATGAAAAAAAAGGAAGACCTTTTCCATAACATGTACAGACCAGTGTTATTAAAAGCGAAAAGCGCAAAAAAGCTCTAAGGTCCGTGGGGGCTTTAAGCGCAAAGTGCAAATAAAGCGTGGGCTTTAATGAAAAAAGGCGCAAAGGGAGAAAAAAATAAAATGCGTATGTTTAGTCCAAAACTAATAATTATAAACATGAATGACAAATATATGACCAAAGAAATTGAATTTTTTAATGATAAAGTGAAATATCAATTGTTTAGTGTCACTTCTTCATAAGAGGCTCATTGACAAGGAAAAGTTTGTCTTGGAACTTTGATGGCACTGAAGCGCACATAAAGCGAGGCGAAGCACTCAACACGTTTTGAGCCTCACTTTAGGGCTTAAGCGCGCTTAAAGCGCATCTTTGATAACACTGGTACAGACTACAGATACTTTTAATCAGCAAGCTAATTGAAGCCAACAAACATTTCATCTTGTATCAATTTTTGATGAAGAAAGGTGAAAAAGCTCTGGACTAAAGGGAGAGCTCCAGAACTAGGAAACATTCTCTACAACTTCTCCTATATAACATGTATTATTACCTACCCTTGTTCAGACAATCGTAAAACAGGACCAGAAATTCTCCTTATGGGTAAAATTGCATACCACTGTCCGCGTGGATGTCTCACCAGGAATGACCTTGAGGAATCCCAATCTCATGTTTATTCCACTTTCAAAATTATCTTCATAAATTCGTACATGAAATAGCTTATTGCAGCTGATGGTAAAACCTGAAGAATACAAATTTAAAGAGGGCATGTCAATATCGAGTTCCATATCTTATTAGTGAGTCAAATAACAGAACAAAGAGGCTTGTGCAATAAAAGAGGGTAAAGAAGCTAGGCCGCAAAGTTGTATGCACAGTGTTACCAGATGTAAAGAATCAGACAGATAGTAGGCACACACGTATTCTATGTTTCTCAGACTATTCAAAAATACACTGTGTGTCAGATCCTCCAAATAGTGCATTTAGAGGATTTGACATGGGTTCGTCCAAATTTTTGGAGTTCGAGCAACATATAGCTAGTATTTGATACAAAAGACAATAGAGAACGGGCATTAGAATCTAAAGGCAATTTTATAATAGCTCAATGTTTTTTTTTGTTGATAATCAAGAAATCCTCATGAACCAATGACACAAGGTTCGAAACTCTGGATAACGAACACCCCATCACCCCTTCTCCCATTCTCCACTAAAACACTAGACTTTTGTCTGTGGCAAGGTTTGAACTTGTGACATAGCCCAACTCACAAGTCACACGTTGTGCTCTTACCACTAAACCAAACCCACGGGTAAAAAAATTTAACATTTAAAGTGATACAAGTTCCAATTTCCAATTCTTTATATCTAACTTCCCTCCTGGAAGAGAGCCCTGACAGCCAGAACAACTGGTTACCAGGCAATCATGCAATTAGACCTTGAGGTATTGCAAGCAGACGTAGTTGTTGAAATCCCAATAAAGTGAATGTACACTAGCATGGTAGTCGCTTGATAAATTGATCTAACTTTTAACAAATCTACCTACCTAGTTAACGGTACAATGAATTCGGATACATCATATCACAGGATGTGTATGCTCATTTTCCACAACAGAAAAATTGTTGTACTTTATTAACTAATCTTCAAGGGCTGTTACAGAGAGACAGTTCTGAGTTCTAAATACCTTTCCTGTATGAAGGGAACTACAGTCAAGAAAATGCTTCGTTAACTTACCTGTAATAAGCTGGGAGTCAATCCAGTATAGAGTGCAGGGATACCACCTTGCTCAACGATCTTTAGGGTAGTTGCCAATGTACTCATCTTAGTGGCCCGGACCTGCAATTGAAGCTGTCTCCTCACAACTTCAAAAGGATATGTAGCAGCTTCTGCACAAGCACCAGCAATTGCCCCATATACCAAAGTTCTAACTGTGCCCAACTCCAGTTGATCCAGGGCATTCAGGTCTTCACCTTGTTTCATATTTTCTAGTCTTTTCCTCCCTTCAGGTGAATGCAAATAAGCTGATTTTAATATATCATAAACTCCATAGAAAACTGCACCTGAAGGTGCCATGCTCATGATCGAGGGTACTAGGCCCTTGTAAAGAGAGAAAAATCCCTCCGTCTGAATCATATGCCGGGATGTACCAATTAAGCCGCCCAAGGCTTCTCCCCCAGGTGCAACCATTACTGTCCTAATCTGAAAGATTGACATTTTCCAGGAAGAAAGATGAGAAACATTTTATGATCATTAAGAAAATGGTAAAGCTTGAAATATTTTGTCAACGTATGAAAAGGAAAAGCAAAAAACTGCACGAATCAGTAAGAAAAACAAAAAGTACACTACAGACTTGAAAAAAAGACAAAGGTAGAAGAACATTTACAGAAAATGAAATGACTGGATTATCCTATTCCTTAAGAATGTTGTACAGTAATTCAATCAATTGATTTAATATTTCTATCAGGAATTGAACCATATTTTGCACTTCACACAAATAATTATAAGAAAATGATTCAGCCAATCATGCATAGCATTGAAATTAGGTAGAGCTTCTAATCACATTTTCTAACTTCATTACTTACCATATCTCATCCAAATCAATGATGTATCTGAAGCTTCAGTGAGCATCAAAATCATATTTCTAACTTGAATTATTCCTAATGTCATCCCAAGTCAATTATCTAGAATAATTTCCTGGGCTTGGAAAATAGAATTTAATCTAGTTTTTTTTCCCTTCTAATATCATAGACATGACTCGTCTAACTAAATGAGTGCATCAAATTCAGAATAGTTGGGACAGCTCAGCTGGTGGAACAGGAAACCAATATTCCTTGTCTCAGCAGCTTAAACTACTATCATATCAACAATAATAGAAGATCGTTATGTTAACAACAAGCTCAAGTAAGTTCCAAGCATAAATTATCGACAATTTTCAACTCAAGAATAGGCTACAATCAAAACCAATACGTGGTTCATTTCAACATAGTCACACATATAATAAGCTATGTCTAGCAAACTTTTCCAGGGCTTGGAAAATAGCATTTAATCTAGTTTGTTTTCCCTTTTAATATGATAGACATGACTCGTCTTACTAATTCAGTGCATCAAATTCAGAATGGTTGGGACAGCTCAGCTGGTGGAGCAGGAAACCAATATCCCTTGTCTCAGCAGCTTAAACTACTATCATATCAACAATAATAGAAGATCGTTATGTTAACAACAAGCTCAAGTAAGTTCCAAGCATAAATTGTCGACTAGGCTAACAATCAAAACCAATACGTGGTTCATTCTAAGCAGATGGTGCCGCTTGAAGAAATTAAGTGTCAACCTAAGCATTCCCGATACTGTTGTTTATCTTGGAAGTACTAATGCTAAATTAAAGAGGGTTTATACATTTAAAAGTAGTAGAACAATCATCCAAAGTCTTGAATCTAAGCTATCCAAGAGCTAGTTGCACCCCTGGGGCATACATATAACAAGGATAGCAGAAGTAAGTTTTCTCTGTAGTGTCAACTTGATAGCTTCCACTTATACCTGTCCATTCCCTTTCCTAGCATTATCATACAAAGATATGTAACCAACTTAGACAAGAACTGACATACTTACTGCAAGGGATCAAGAAAACAAAACAGAAAACCCTGAAGTATCTATCACTCACAGTGTCCATAGGTATGCAGAGCACAGTAGCTGTAATTCCTGCAGCTGCACCAGCAACAAACCTTTCAATATTAGTTGCCTCCTCATTACCAGTTATTTTGAGCAGATGATCTCTGTATTTTTCATAAGAGTAGAAGTGGATAGCCTTAAATGGAGCTGTTCGTAGAATATTCACAAAATTCCCCTTCCAAAATCCCTTGATCCCTTGAGTAACTGCAATTGTTTTGATGAGCTCAAAAAGATTCTTTTGTTCACCACGAACTATATATTCCAGCTTTAGTCTCTCCAGTGGGGCAACAAAAGTTCTGAAACAATGGCAGTTCAGCTACTAATACATAGACTAAGGCCATAAAATAAATGAAGAACAAAGAAATTGCAGACCACATATACGGTTCCATTTCAATGCTACAAGAGTAACAAAGTTCCAACATAAGAAATACTAGGATTTTTATATTGTATTAGTCAGTGGAACAACCCAGAACTCACGAGCAGCATTTGATGTGTAAAAGATATTCTCATCCCAAAATACATAAAAATTGTTCTGGATCAGGCATGGACATGTAAAGATCCCTTTTCAACAACGGGGTAGAACAACCATGCCTAACTAGAATTGGAAGATGCAGACCTCGATTTCAACTTCTGTGGTTAAATTCTACTTAGAAATAGGTGATAATCTTATTCTCCATAATAGACTAATAACAGATGATACTTTTAATTTAAACCTTCCTAATCTGGGGTACTTGGTGCTTCTAAGCAGGTTAGATTTCTTACTTTCTGTATGAACCATTGACATACAACAAAATGATTTCCTCAAAGGAAAAAAAGAAAAAGAAAAAAAGAGTCAAACTATAAGAGAGAATAAGTATCCTTTTCTTGATGCAAAATAGACACGACACTGGAGAAGCCACCAGTATTAACCATGGAAAAGGGTCCCACATATTCATGTATAGCGAAGGGTTAGCCCATTATCAAATCAATTTTTGTTTGCCACTTCTCACACTGCTATTGTTTACTACTAGTTAATGCTCCTACACGAGGTAACATTGCCTCTCATACCAAATGTATTACCCAGCAAAGAAAACATTCAACTAGTATTTCATACCTATGCATAAACATTCCTCAACCATGTTGAACAACTTCAAAATTTCAGAATCTTACATCTATACTTTTTTCATCTTAAATCAAGTGCCTTGATATCCCAATAATATAGAGCAAACTACTGAGTGTGTATTTCATGGTATAAATATTTTTTTTTGGCAACCAATGTGAATATTACCATTAACAAAAACACCACATACAGAATAGTCTCATCCAACCCTCACCACCCTTACTAATGAAGGAGTAGTGAAGGCTGGCTTCGACAAAATAACAAACTAATTACATAACTTTTGCCAAAAACTTCTACATCTATTTGCTTTCTTTGTATACTTATACATCTCTATCCTCTCCACAATTTCACGAATGATTATACTCACTATCTCTGTATGTTGTATACACTTTCTTAAACTGTTTCCAACTTCTTGCTTTCCATATGTGATATACCATTGCTCCCAAAATAGCAGCTATCACTTGTTTTTTAAACCTCCTCCAATGTTTCAATTTGATCAGCTCCAGTGTAGTCTTCAAATCTCTTGCCGGTACTGAAATTTTTGACCATTGTACTAATGCATCTCTCACTTTGACAGCATACTCACATTCCACAAACAAGTGACTGTTTGTCTCTAACACTGCAGCTTGACACAAGCAACATTTCATGTCATCTACCTGAATGTTCATACTCAACAGTCTGTCCTTTGTAAGCAATTTATTTTGCATTGCTAGCCACATAATAAACCTGTCTTGGTAGTGATACAGAGTTCCACACTAATTCCACTACCTCCAGCTTTGCTTGGTTCCCTATCAGATCAATATAACCACTTGTAATGGAGTATTGCCCATTCACAGTAAGGTTGAATTTTCCTTGCATATTCCAGTGCTTCATTTTATGCTTCAGAGAGTTTATTTTCCTCCAGTACCAACTACTATCTACTGGTGCTTTATGGTCCCAAAATGTCTCTGATTTGATGTAGATCCCATGGTATAAATATTACTCACTCTGTTTTAATGTGTTTGTCTTAGTTTGACTTGGCATTGAGTTTTAAGAAAGTAAGAAGACTTTTGAAACTTGTGGTATTAAACATATGTATAATGTACAAAAATGTCTTTAATTTTCTAGTCTTAAACATGCCATGTGGCATGTTGAAATTAAAAAGTTTCCAAATTAGGAACGAGAATTTTTTTTAGCAAACTAAAAAGGAAATTAAGACAACCAAATTGAAACAGAGGGAGTAGCTATCCGTCATTCCAACTCAAATGACACAAAATCGTCATCACTAAACCAAAGCAAGTTGAACCTATTGGTCCAAACTCCTAAGCATTCGACCTTTCGTCCTGATTTTGAATCAAGAAAGACGGGATCTTAAGGCACACAATTCTATGAATACTTAAAGATACATTTCTCTGTATAGAGGAGAATGGACGTAGAGGATGCAAAAGGCTGACCCCCAATGAATTTGGGATTGAGGTCTAGTTGGTTGATTAGTTGATACTAGCTTTTTTTGTGCCTTGAAACTGTACATTACCACAAAAAAACATTTAAAATTGTTCCATTGACAAACAAGAGCAACAGTTTTTTGAGGAAATCCACTATTTCCAGTTTCGAAATTCAATTGATAAAGGGCTTGCACTCCATGCGCCTCTACCCTTCTGCACTGACATACCATACTTGGTTCACCAGCGAGGATTCTAACCCAGTGAATGTGGGCATACTGTACATCCAGCACGATGTCTCCTTTGCCATAACCCTAAGGACAACAACAATACTACCCCTTTGTTGCAATTTGTTTGACCGGTTTCCTTTTAAATCTACTTAGGAAAAGAATGTCACTTCAATATTTAATAACTCTTTACCCAACATCATATTCCTATATATCATATTTAACAATACAAGATTCAAATGACATTTTGGTATATTACACACTTCGTTAGTTATTTGTGCCGAATCAAACTAATTCAAGCAAATCGAAACATAGGGGAGTAAGATTTTATGGAATGCATAAGAATGAAAAAGAACATTCCTCTTTACCTTGACACCATGGCAGCAACAGCTCCAGACCAAAGATGCTTAGTAGTATTCAATGCACCTCCAGCTCCAGCTCCACCATGCAGCTTCCCTTTCTTTACTTTTTCAACTTCCTTACACACTTTAACTTCACTCTCCGCCACAGCAGCTTCCCCATTCTGCCCCAAAATCTCATTAGAATCTGAAAGTGTCACCGACAAAAACCGTCCCCTTCCTCTCCGGCTACTCCTCCGTGCACGTAACATACACTTGGAAGGAAAACAATTTTCCATAGAAATTAACGAAACGAAGGATTCTCTGGCCGAATCCTCGAGGAGTAATCCTCCATTGTTTCCATCAAAACCAATCGAATTCAGACACAAATCACTACTTCTCAAACTCAAACACCGAACCCCATTTGATTTTGACTCCGATTGAATCAAACCCTTCAAGCGAATCTCTAAATCACCCATTTTTACTCAAAAAAATATCAAAAATTCACTGATTAATGCTTCATTTTTTGTGGAGTAAACTGCAATTTTCTCACCGAGTTATGTAGAAGAAAATGGGATTTGAAAGAGAAGAGAAAATGTAATAAATATAAAGAATGGTTTGCTTCCTTCGCCGCGCGCATTTTTCTTCGCTCTCTTTCCATGCTGTGCGGTTTTCGGGTCTTTTTTTCATTTTCAATGTAATGTATACTTTGGTGTCACGTAGTTCAAATATTATTCTTTGTCTCAATCCGTTTAAAATTTTATGAACTAGAACGAAAATATTCCATAGACAATAATGTTTAGAAGTATATTTATCGTATGCAGTTATATTTAGATAATTGCCATATGATAAGATTTAAAAAAAAATGACTTATGATGTATCAGTTCGTGACGTGATTATATTTGTGATACAAAGGAGTGAAAAATTTAAATTTTTTGATAAATTCTTTTAAAATACAAAACTCGTAAAACATGAGAGAAAATCATGCAATCCCCATAATCAGGCTCGTGTGTATCTTCAATTCAAAATAGAACATGCAATTGAATATTGTCTTTTTTTTTTCAAGAGAAACTCAAACACTAATCGACATGAAAAAGATTTTTAAAAAAACAGTCGAACTCTACATCTGACAATACATTGATATATATAAATTATTTGATTGATTCAACTTGGCAGGAAATTTGAGAATTCTAATTATACACGTATCAGAATTTGATTACTCTAGTATTTTAATCCTTCATTTGCAATGTCATTTATTCAGAATGTCAAATATTATGGTATTGATTTTGTTATTATGAGCCGTGGAATATTGAGAATGTTTTATCGATTACATTGTAAATGATATCATTATAAAAAATTAGGTTTTATATATGAAGACCTTGTTATTGCAATTATGAAGCAATTAGAAATCAAGAATACTTGTAAAAGTATACAAAACAAATACACCATGGAAGATAATTCTAGAATTAAGAAAGAAATGTAATGATATGATCATGACATTGTACGTTAAGTAGAAGAAACAAAATATGTACTTATGTATCCTAATTCGTTTATTAGAATGCACAAGTTCCCTCAAAATGAGTTCATGTATATATTTTATATTGCTAATAGTATTTATTTGAAGTTTCAATTACTGTAGATTCATCGTAATTATATATGACATACATCCAAAATCAACACAGAAGAAAACATTTTTCAATGGGTATATTATGACGGTGAAGGTAAAAAATTCCAATATATACCACTAAAAATGAAAAGTAATACACAAATATATAGGGTGTGTTTGGTATGAAGGAAAACATTTTCCGGAAAATGTTTTCCTTCATACCAAACACACCCTATATATTTGTGTATTACTTTTCATTTTTAGTGGTATATATTGGAATTTTTTACCTTCACCGTCATAATATACCCATTGAAAAATGTTTTCTTCTGTGTTGATTTTGGATGTATGTCATATATAATTACGATGAATCTACAGTAATTGAAACTTCAAATAAATACTATTAGCAATATAAAATATATACATGAACTCATTTTGAGGGAACTTGTGCATTCTAATAAACGAATTAGGATACATAAGTACATATTTTGTTTCTTCTACTTAACGTACAATGTCATGATCATATCATTACATTTCTTTCTTAATTCTAGAATTATCTTCCATGGTGTATTTGTTTTGTATACTTTTACAAGTATTCTTGATTTCTAATTGCTTCATAATTGCAATAACAAGGTCTTCATATATAAAACCTAATTTTTTATAATGATATCATTTACAATGTAATCGATAAAACATTCTCAATATTCCACGGCTCATAATAACAAAATCAATACCATAATATTTGACATTCTGAATAAATGACATTGCAAATGAAGGATTAAAATACTAGAGTAATCAAATTCTGATACGTGTATAATTAGAATTCTCAAATTTCCTGCCAAGTTGAATCAATCAAATAATTTATATATATCAATGTATTGTCAGATGTAGAGTTCGACTGTTTTTTTAAAAATCTTTTTCATGTCGATTAGTGTTTGAGTTTCTCTTGAAAAAAAAAGACAATATTCAATT
>NW_006239122.1:207270-229633 GCF_000226075.1 Solanum tuberosum
AAAAAAATATTTAAGTTTGTTTTTAAAAAATGTTTTCAATTTCAAAAATTATTTTCTACTCTAGTAAAAATAAAAGATATTTCTCAAAAATATTTTTTCATTCATAAATTAAACACTAAAAATCTTTTTCGGAAAATATTTTCTACTCACCAACCAAACATGAGAAAATAAGTCAAAAATCAACTTGTTTTCCAGGAAAACATTTTCTAGGAAAACATTTTCCTTCATACCAAACACACCCATATACTCGAAAATGTAATTTTCACAACTTCAGAAAACTTTTTTTATGAAAAGTTAATAATCGAAAAGATGAAATATTCTTGTATTACGGTATGTTTATATTATGTTTTCAATTTATATATTGATAAAGTTGGATTACTGTTAATCTATATTTGAGTATTTCAAATACAATATATAGTCAAACCTCTTTATAATGATAATATTTGATCTGTTATGAAATAAAATAATAAAATAAAAAGAAGAAAGGTAGAGACAGGAGCAGTAGTAGAAAGAAGTGGAGTAATTTTCCTTTTCTATGTCATCTTCTTATTGTTGTGTAACTACCCCTTTTATAGGGATAAAATTACTTGGAGAGGTTGGCCTCCTACAGTAACAAATATATATTATTTACAATATGACCCATAAAAATACACTATTTATAACACTCCCCCCTTGAATGTTTATGTACAAAGGAAAAGAAGAAATGTCCATAGTTATTTATAATACGAATTATTTGCTGCCTCATTAAAAACCTTACCAGAAAATTCAGTGGGATAAAATCTTGGTTAAGGGAAAAAGAGTGCAGCGCGTATTTACTCCCCCTAATGACGATGTCACTTAATGTCTCGAAGATAACACATTCCAATCCTATGTCTCAGCTTCTCAGAGGTTGAAGTTGGTAATGCCTTGGTAAATATATCTGCTAAATTATCATTGGAACGAACTTGTTGAACATCTATTTCACCCTTCTTTTGTAGATCATGAGTAAAAACGAATTTTGGTGAAATATGTTTTGTTCTATCTCCTTTGATGTATCCTCCTCTTAGTTGAGCTATACATGCAACATTGTCTTCAAATAATGTTGTTGGGATGTCTCCTTTTAAGGGAAGACCACATGTTTCTTGGATGTGCCGAGTTATTGATCTCAACCACACGCATTCTCGACTTGCTTCATGAATGGCTATAGTCTCTGCATGATTTGAAGAAGTAGCAATCATAGTTTGTTTTGTTGAACGCCATGATATAGCTGTACCTCCATATGTAAATAAATAACCTGTCTGAGATCGACCTTTATGTGGGTCAGACAAATATCTTGTATCTGCATAGCCAATTAATTGTGAATCAGACTCTTTTGAATAAATTAGTCCTTGAAGGTATCTAAATATATGTTTAATACCATTCCAATGCCTTCATGTTGGGAAAGAACTAAATCTTGCTAATAAATTTACAGAAAAAGATATATCTGATTGAGAATTACTAGCAAGGTACATCAATGCACCAATTGCACTAAGATATGGTATTTCAGAACCAACAAGTTCTTCGTCATTTTCATGAGGTTGAAATGGATCTTTATTAATATCAAGTGATCTCACAATCATTGGGGTGCTTAATGGATGTGTTTTATCCGTGCAAAATCTCTTTAAAATATTCTTAGTATATGTTGATTGATGAATAAATGCTCCATTTGCAAAATGTTCAATTTGTAGACCAAGATAAAATTGTGTCTTTCCAAGGGTTTTCATTTCAAATTCCCTTTTCAAACATTCTACTGCTTTTGAAAGTTCTTTGCGAGTTCCAATGATATTCAAGTCATCAACATATACAACTATAATGATAAATTCAGATCCAGACCTTTTAATAAATACACAAGGACAAATTAGGTCATTCTCATACCCTTTCTTTAATAGATATTCACTAAGGTGATTATACCACATATGTCCTGATTGTTTCAATCCGTATAAAGTTTTTTGAAGTTTTATTGAACAACTTTCCCAGGAATCTTTATATATTTCAGGCATTTTTAATCCATCAGGAATTTTCATAAAAATATCGTTGTCTAGTGAGCCATATAAATAGGTTGTAACGACATCCATCAGATGCATGTCAAGTTTTTCATGAATTGCCAGATTTATAAGATACCTGAAAGTGATTGCATCCACCACAGGAAAATATATCTTCATATAATCAATATCAGGTCTTTGCGAAAATCATGCCACAAGTCATGCTTTATATCTTACGACTTCATTTTTCTCATTTCATTTTCGCACAAAGACCCATTTGTACCCCACTGGATATGTACCTTTAGGTGTTCGGACTATCGATTCGAAAACTTCACGTTTTTCAGGCGAAGCTAATTCAACTTGAATTGCATCTTTTCATTTTGGCCAATCATTTCTCTGTCCACATTCCTCAACAGATTTTGGTTCAAGATCCTCATTTTGTTGCATTATTTCTATAGCAACATTATAAGCAAAAATATTGTCGACAATTATATTATTTCGGTTCCATATTTTTCTTGATGAGACATAGTTTATTGAGATTTCTTCATTATTTTCAGGCGCCTGAACCTCTTCCAAGGTTTCGTCAATTATTATGTCTCCTTGCTCTTCGTGAGCATGTTCTTTCATATTATGACCATCTTGATCGTTAGCTCCTTTTCTTTTTCGAGGATTTTTATCTTTGGAACCAATTGGTCAACCACGTTTTAAGCATGGTTTAGATTCATTTGTATTAATTAATTGTCATATCGGGACATCAACTTGAATTGGAGCATTATCAGCTGGAATATGAGATTTAGTAACTCTTGATAGGTCAGTGAATGCATCTGGCAGTTGATTTGTAATATTTTGCAAATGAATTATCTTTTGAACCTCTTGTTCACATTTATGTGTACGAGGATCTAAATGAGATAATGATAACGCATTCCAATCTATTTCCTTTTTCAGCTGCTTATTTTCTCCCCCCTAATGTTGGGTTTACTGATTCATCGAAATGACAATCAACAAATCTTGCTGTAAATAAATCTCCAGTCATAGGTTCCAAATACTTTATAATATAAGGAGATTCATACCCAACATATACCCCCAACCTTCTTTGGGGATCCATCTTTGTACGTTGTGGTGGAGCAATTGGAACATATACCGCACATCCAAATATTCTTAGATGGGAAATGTTCGGCTCCTGACCAAAAGCCAATTATAATAGGGAGATTTTATGATAGCTTGTCGGTCTGATCCACACAAGACTTGCTTAATGTAAAATAGCATGATCCCATAATGAAATGAGAAGCTTTGTTCTCATAAGCATTGGTCTAGTAATTAGTTGGAGACGTTTAATCAATGATTCTGCTAGACCATTTTGATTATGAACATGAGCAACTGGATGCTCAACTGTTATCCCAATTGATATACAATAATTATTAAAAGCCTGGGATGTAAATTCACCAGCCTTATCAAGACGAATTTTCTTAATTGTATAATCTGAAAATTGTGCTCTTAAATTTATTATCTGAGCAAGTACTCTTGCAAACGCCACTTTGCGAGTTGATAATAAGCACACATGTGACCATCTTGTAGATGCATCTATTAAAACCATATAATATTTAAATGGTCCACATGATGGGTGAATGGGCCCACATATATCACCCTGTATACATTTCAGAAAGGCTGGAGATTCAATTCCCACTTTGATTACTGATGATCTAGTAATCAATTTGCCTTGAGAACATGCAGCACAAGAGAATTTCTTAAATTGAAGAATTTTATGGTTCTTCAGAGAGTGTTCATGTGAACTCTCAATTATGTTGCGCATCATATTAGAACCGGGATGGACCAACCGGTCATGCCAAATAATAAAATTATTTGATTTAGTAAACATTTGATTTACAATGGCAAGTGTTTCAATCATGCTAATACTTGTGTAGTATAAGCCAGATGAAAGAGCGGGTAACTTTTCAAGTACAACTTTCTTACCCGACATCATTGTAGTAATATAAAGATATTCATTCTTCTCATCACTTATAGTCTCAATATGATAGTTATTTTGACGAATGTCTTTGAAACTTAATAAGTTTCGTTGAGACTTACTACAATATAATGCTTCATTGATTATCAAATTTGTTCCTCCAATAAGTACTAAATTTGCTTTTTCAAAGCCTTCAATTAATTTTGTACTATCAAATATTTAATAACATTAGCTTCTTTCATAATCAAATAAGAAAAATATTTCTTATCTCTTAAAATAGTGTGTTGTGGCACTATCTATAAGACATATCACCATGATTGATTTTTTATCCAACTGATAACTAGGAAATTTTCATATTCTTCATAAAAATAAAATATATTATAAAAACGTGAAAAACTAACGGCATAAGAAACTTTAAGAAATTATACTAAAACTGTAGAAATTAGTAAGACTTAATGCCTTAAGAAAAGCATTTAAGAAGAACAACATAGTAGTAAACATAATAGAAAATAACAATTATTCCTTTTCATAGATGATAAGTTCTTCAATCAATATTCTCATAAAAGTCTTCAGCTTCCAAATGAGTAATATTTGGGAGTCCTTCAAAATCATCATCTTTACAAGCAAGATTTTCCTCAATATCATCATATTTATTTGAGGGAGTTGCTTCATTATCATCATTTCGAAAGGTCAAGTGTGCCTCAATATTATTATCTTTTATTTTGAGAGAGGCTTGATAAAGTTTCACAAAATGATCAGGTGTACGACACTCACGTGCCCAATGACCTTGCATACCACATCGGTGACAAATATTGATTCTACCTCGAGAAGGTTTATTTTGAGAAACTTTATTATTCTCATGTTTATTTTCACCATAATGACGATAATTATTTCGTCCTCTATCACGTCCTCGTCCACGTCCACGATCGTGATCACGGCCATGACCACGATAATTATTTTGTCTTGGTTCAAACTGATTATGTGCTGCTACAATATTCGCTTCAGGGAATAGAGCAGAACCAATAGGACGGACTTCATGATTTTTCATCAATAAAGTATTATTCTGCTCAGCCACAAGTAGGCACGTAATTAATTCAAAATATTTCTTAAACCCTTTTTCACGATATTATTGTTGTAACAACACATTTGAAGCGTGAAAAATGGAAAAGGTTTTCTCAAGTAAGTCATCATCAGTGATAATATCTCCACATAATTTTAATATGGAACTTACTTTATGAATTGCAGAATTATACTCAGTTACAATTTTAAAATCTTGAAATCGAAGGTGTATCCACTCATATCGAGCTTTTGGTAACACCGTAAGTTTTAGGTGGTCATATCTGTCCTTCAATTTAATCCATAATTCAAGAGGGTCTTTCACAGTTAAATATTCAATTTTTAATCCCTCATGGAGATGATGTTGGAGAAAAATCATGGCCTCCGCTTTATCCTAGCTTGATACTTTATTTTCTTGTTTAATAGTATCACCAAGACCTTTAGCGTTAAGGTGAATTTCAGCATTAAGGACCCATGACAAATAATTCTTTCCGGTAATGTCAAGTGTCACAAACTCAAGCTTTGATAGATTTGACATGATGAAAACTAAAATGAGAGATGAGTTGGAAATAATAAATTTAACTAAGACCAAATTTCTGAAACAAATACATATGAATAAATTCTTAAGTTATGCTCATATAAAAATAAGTTGGTCACTATTATTTTCAGCACATAGATGTGTGTAGAAATATCATTAAAAGACCTCTTTAAAAGTGGCATAAAGTATTGTTAATCAATTACTAGTACATACTTGTGAGACAAAATTTGTAAACACTAATAATTTCAGCAATTCGTTGGTGTCACTGTTTAACTAATTTTACATATACTTTTTAACATAAATTCTTGAATATTGTCATGTAAAAATAAAGGGAAAAAAATTACAGAAAGAAGCATGTGAATTTAAGGTACATAAGTCACCAATATAGAAACACATAAATAAAATCAGCAATATAAAAATACATGAATAATATTTCTATTGTTAGGTACATAAATTTTTTTTAGCTATAATAATAACATACATAAATAAAATTTTATATAGTATCTTAGGACGTCTAAGAAATAAATAATGGTGAGATTATTATTTTATAAGAGTAGTTGAGAGAAAGTTGTATACATACTAAAACTAATAATACCCAGTAAATAATAATATAGATAGATATATCAAATAAAGATCATCAAGTTAATTTAATCAAAATAAATAAATAAATAAGGAAGAACTAACATGTAAAAAATATATAAGACATGTGTTTATTATACCTGAAATATTTGAAGAAAATTAGAGTTTCGTGTTGATAACGTGTTATGAAATAAAATAATAAAATAAAAAGAAAAAGGTAGAGCCAAGAGCAGTAGTAGAAAGAAGTGGAGTAATTTTCCTTTTCTATGTCATCTTCTTATTGTTGTGTAACTACCCCTTTTACAGGGATAAAGTTACTTGGAGAGGTTGGCCTCCTACAGTAACAAATAATATTTTATTTACAATATGGCCCATAAACACACACTATTTACAACATGATCGAATATTTCATGATTGTTATTAGGAGTTGCTACTATTATATATGTATATAGGCATTTGACGTTTAAATTTTATTTAGTTGTTATACCCAAAAATATGCAAAAAATAAGTTAAATAATTTTGTGTACCAAAAAGAAGAAATGTATTTGTCAATCAATTTAACTAAAATGATAGAAAAGGTATGAATGTAAAAAAGAAACATTAATAATTTGTTCTTCTGAAGTTATGACCATAATTGACGGGTACCATTTAATTACATTTTTTCCCTTTAAATATTGTACTTAAAATTACTATGTTCATGACATTAATGATGATTATTATAAATATTTAACATTTTATTTTATACATAATATATTTCTTATAAAATATCATTATACAATATTTGTGTATGACCTATATAGAGGTAATTTTA
The DNA here is from genome assembly GCF_000226075.1 of Solanum tuberosum. Taxonomy (NCBI): domain Eukaryota; kingdom Viridiplantae; phylum Streptophyta; class Magnoliopsida; order Solanales; family Solanaceae; genus Solanum; species Solanum tuberosum. The sequence continues at coordinate 214,218 of NW_006239122.1, forward strand.
CAAAAAATATTGAATTTCGTTGTTGTTATAGATAGAATGCTTTTATAGGGAATTAAAATATAATATGAAAAATCAATTGTGAAGAAAATTAGATTGTTATAATGAAATATCGTTATAATGAATGATCGCTATAAAGATGTTTGATTGTATTTGAAAACGCAGTATACATTAAATTATATTTAGGCTGAGGCGTGGATATCTCGCTCTCGTGACAGTACGCCTAATACGTTGCTTGTTTAATATTTTATTTTATACATAATATATTCCTTATAAAATATCATTACACAATATTTGTGTATATGACCTATATAGAAGCAATTTTACAAAAAAAATATTGAATTCGTTGTTGTTATAGATAGAATGCTTTTATAGAGAATTAAAATATAATATGAAAAATCAATTGTGAAGAAAATTAAACCGTTACAATGAAATATCGTTATAAAAAGATTTGATTGTATTTGAGAACGCAATATACATTAAATTGTATAATTATATATATACTTGTGAATTGTGAAACTAATATTTAAATAAATGTTATATAGGTAACACCCTCAACACATTACTTGTACATAGTAAACGATAATGGTACGTATTTAATTGTTTGTCTTGAAAAGAAAAAGTGCTATTGTTAAAGATTCCAATGGAATGAGGTACCATGATCATATGCATGAGTTGTTTTGAAGAGCAAGATTTGAAATATACCAACATACATTTTGAAAGAAGTAGTTTTACCATCTATTTACAAACAAAAGGTCACTCAGAAGCCGGGGTGGATCTACGTGGGAGTTGGGGATTCACCCGAATCCCCTCGATCAAAATATTATATTGTATATATAAGGTCAAATTTGAATATTCTGTGTATATAATATTAAATGAATCTCCTTAGAAGGACAAAAAATATAAGATACAAGTTATTCAATGAAACACTATCGAAAAGTAATAATGCATTTATTTCTCTTGCATGAGAGTCAAGTAGAGCAAACTAAGTATATCCTTATCTTAGACACAAGTATGTTATGTGGTACGCATCCTACTCTTCTTAATCCGCGTTTTATCTTTAACTTTCCTCTATCAAGACCGATTAGAGATTATCTATTTATCTTATTGACTGTGAATCAATAGAATAGTAAACAAAAGATTAAGAAAACAGATCATATGATAAAAAAAAGATAGAAATAACTACTATACATTAGAATACAAAGTTCATACTATAGCATTTAATTACAAAAGCTCTATTTCATGTAGTAACAAGAAATAATGTTAGGCAAAAAGATGAAGAATTAACCTAGAATTTTACCTTCACTCACGACCGTCTTAACCCCTAGGCCACTAAAGTCATCGCTTAGGGTCCAATATTTTTGGAAGCCCCCATTTAAAAAAAAAAAACAATTACTTATATATGCTTTTTTTAACAAAAAAATTATATGTACTACGAGTGCTATGATTTCTACTAAGGAAATTGCATATGAGATGAATATAAACCTGAATTTCGTAAGAAATTATTTTGATGAAAATAGGGATAATGAAAGCACTAAATATATGTAGAGTAGATCAAACTATTTTTTCACTTCAAAATACATTTGAACCAATTGAAGCATATAAAAAATATTTTTTGATTTCTTATTTAGTGGTAAAATATTGAGATCACTAGATGATGAAAATTTTTAAAAAAAATTGTCTTAATCTTGAACTTTCTTTAACACATAATAGTTATTTTGATATTGATGGTTTATATTTATTTTTTGAATTAAAAGTGTTAAGAGAAATAATACAAGTAAAAGATAATGATCTAGCGAAAATACTCAATCAAATAAAAAGACTTGATTCTTTTCCAAATACACATATTACTTATAGGATAATGTTAACAGTTCATGTAACCGTTGCCTCAACCAATTATTCTTTTTCGAAATTAAAATTAATTTATATCTTCTTTAAGATCAACAATGTCTCAAGAAAGATTGAATGAATTAGCTATGTTATCATTTGAAAAGGAATAATTAAAACAAATTGATTATAAAAGAGGTATTTAATGACTTCGCATCTATAATAGCTAGAAAAATAGATTTTAAATAAAAGTATATATGATAAAAAATAAAATAAAATATTAAAATCCATCTTTTAAATTTCACTTTAGGCCCCAGTATTGTTGAGTCTGCCCAGCCTTCACTCTTGCTTTGTGTTTCCATAATATTTGTCTCCCTCTAAAAATGACTAAATATGGGTATACATAATATTTAAAACACCTGAAAGGTCCCACTAAATCATAACAGTAAACATTGAAAAAAAAATCTTAACTAAAAGGTGGTAAATATACCCAATATCACTAGTCCACATTTAATTAACCTTTGTTGTCATCAAACAACTAACTAGACACTTAACGCATATCACCCACTTAAATACGCAAATATAATAGAATTACTCCTATTTAGATAATCAAAACACTTTAAACATAAGGTCGTTTTGTAGAGGGTATAAGAATAATACTAAGTAAAGTATATTAGTAATGCTTGCATTTATAATGCGTGCATTAGTAATGCTTACATTAAATAAACATAGATTATTTCTTATGCATTGTTTGGTTTGATGTATTAAAAATAACATGCATTGCATAAAAATATTTATTTACAAAGATATCATTCACAATTATGGTGGAAAAATGTAAAAAAAAAACTTTTGAGGGGTAATGGGGTCTTTAACCATGCTAATACCTAGAAATCCATGGTATTAGTAATACACTCCTTAACATACAATAAAGTATATAACTAATGCAAGTATTATTTATACATAGCATGAAAAAATACACCAAACAAAATATTACTAATACATAGAGTTAATGTATGCATTATTTTGACTAATACACTCTACCAAACTACATAAACTATAGAATCAACTCACAAACATAATATAACAGGCAAATACAATCATATTATAAAGCAGAAATAAATCACAAAATTTACATCATCTATATATGTGGCTTCCCAATTTCAACTTTTTTCTTAAGCTTCCCCTTATATTTCCCCTTTTCTTTAATCATTCGCCTTATTTTTCTCACATAGTTAGTAACGAAATTTTTTCTATATTCTTTAATATATTTTTTTTTTCAAATTTTCAACCCTTTTCTTCTTTCTTTTTGCTTTTTTGTTCACCTTACTATATATCAACAAAATTTTAAAAAAAACACTTAAATTTCTAATCATGGGCACCAATTGACTTTCTTTATTTTTATTCATCCCAATTCCAATTGTTTCCCCTTCCTTTTCCCTTTACTTCTAAGTTTTCAACTTTAAAATGCACTAGGAATGTCGAGATCAAATTAATGCAAAGTTAATCAACAAATATATATAAAAAAAAAAATCTAATTTAAGCGACTAATAGTGAAATAGGCTAAAAGGCTCAAAGGGGGTAACTAAGAATAAATGTTAGGGTAAACCGTAAACAAATATTTTGTCAAAAATTGGCTTAACAAAGAAATGCCTAAATCATATCTTGCGAATCAAAACTTCGTTTCACTTAATTCTATACACACCAGACAAGTTCTAGACATCTCATGAGATAAACAAAAATAAATTCATAGCATTTTCATGGCACTTTCTTACCACTGAGTCATCAAATTCGCAAGTTAATATACATATATATATTTATTATTATTATTATTTTTAATTTTCTAATACAAATATAGAAACTACAAAAAAATTATTGGGTTTGTTCAACTATCTTGCATGTCAACTATATATGCATGTGTACAATGCCTCAATCGAAAAAGACAGAAAGAAGATAAAATTAGCAAGATCATTGGTATCACACAATCCATCATAAGAAGATAAAGTAATAGACAACAGTCTAATTTCTGTTTCACTTAGGCAAACTTCTTGTGATAGTACGCCTAATACGTTGCTTGTTTTTCCATGGCATGCAATAGTTTGTAATCACAAATTGTTGGTGTAATATATCATAAATACAATAGAGATTATCGTTGACAATTAAATGACAAAAATAAATAAAAAATATTTAGGTTGAGGCGTGGATATTTCGCTCTCTTTATAGAGATTCAAGCTCATTGTGGTATAAAATCTACACCGATCCAGTAGTATATCTCTTGACTTGTACCCTCTAGGATATATACAACAGCACAACAACGTTGTACAACTCAACCAATTTCAGATTTAGTTGAAGACTTGAAATATTTTCTTAGTCTCAACTCTCTCTTTCACTAATACATACTCCCTCCGTTTCACAAAGAATGACTTCCTTTCCTCTTTAGTTAGTTTAAAAAAGAATGAACTCTTTCCTTTTTTGGTAACATTTTACTTTTAACTTTCCACGTGACATGTTTAAGACCACAAGATTAAAGGCAATTTTGTATATTTGACATAACTTTAATTTAGGACCACAAGATTCAAAAGTCTTCTTTAATTTCTTAAACTTCGTGCCAAGTCAAAGCAGACCACTCTTTTTGAAACGGAGGGAGTAATATTTTTCCACAGTTAGCATATTTCATCTCCTACCCAACACAAAGGAAGATGCGTCATTATTTATAGATGAAGAAGTCTTCCATGTAATCAATGGTTAGAATAAGGAGTAGTAATGTAGATAGATAAATATGATAGATATTACATATGTTATAAGATGTGTAACCGTCCCAGATCTAATAAAACCGAACCGATTTATTACTCCCCGAAACCAAACAATCTATAAATAAGTAATACCCTCATTGGAAATATATTAAGCCAAAAGTGGATAACGTATACACACACAAAAGATGGAAGTCACTAAAGTTCTTCACATGAATGGAGGAATGGGAGACGCTAGCTATGCCAAAAATTCTCTGCTTCAGGTATTATCACACACACTTTTAGTTAAACAATTGAGATTTTGATCAGCAATTTACGTATGAAATTTTCAAATTTTTTGAAATAAAGTTTATATATTGATAAACTACGTAAACAGTATATTATCAGTCACAATAATTGACAATTCAAAAATATTTAAAAGATGTATGAAAAATTTATGATAAAAAATAAACTTGTTTGAATCTCGAAATCCGAAAAGTGCTACATAAATTGAGATGGAGGGAGTAACAATTTCCTTAAGTGCTACATAAATTGAGATGGAGGGAGTAACAATTTCCTTTTGATTTTCTACAGCAAAAGGTGATCCTCATGACATAAAATCAATAACAGATGAAGCCATACCTTCTCTCTACAACAACCTTTCCCCAAGAGAAACTATTTGCATTGGGGATTTAGGTTGTTCTTCTGGACCAAACACTTTCTTGCCAGTCTCTCAACTCATTCAAACTATTGATAAAGAAAGAAAAAACAAGGGTCATAAGTCGCTGGAATTTCATGTTTTCTTGAATGATCTTCCCAGCAATGATTTTAATACCATTTTTCGATTGCTACCGACATTTCATGAAAGTCTGAGGAAAAAAAAGATGGATTATTTGATCCTGCAAATTGCTTTGTGACAGGAGTTGCTGGTTCATTTTATACTAGACTTTTCCCTTCTTCCAATAGCCTACACTTTGTCCACTCCTCTTATAGTCTTCATTGGCTTTTTCAAGTATGTACATCAATTTCTGATGCTAATATAAATAGGGAAAAAAACTCAAATATGTCACTATTTCGTTGGTTGGCCAAAACAAACTAGCTAGCAATTCGTGCATCCTCACGAACCCTGGACTGGACCCGACACCTTTAATTTGTTATTTTACAATTATTAAGTTTCAATCGCTTGTGATACTGTAATAATATCTCATAGAGATTTATGATAATGTAATATTTATTTTCTATTCCTTAAAAACAATTATTTTCAACCGGTAGAGTTTCTATATATATACCGAGATTGTACGCTGTGTATCGGTCGGTTCGGTTCGATTTTAAAATTTATCGGTTCGACTTATCAGTTATCAATTTGTAGACATGCTAAACGTTAAGAACCATTAAAATATTGGCTTATCGGTTCAATTATCGGCTTAACCGTTAAGATTTGACACAAAAAATAAATAATTGAAAATCATTTTAAAACATGGTGACAAACCAAATAAACCATGCACATGAGTTGATAGATTGTATCTTGATCAAAAAACAACACTAACACATTGTAAAATAACCAAAAGTTTGAAACTGCTAGAAATAAAAATATGAAACTAAATTCTAAGTCAAGGACTTTATATACCGAATGATATAAATATAATTTATCAATTTACTATCGGGTTATCGGTTAACCTGTTAATAAAAACTTCAAAACCATTAAAAATTGATACCCCGATAATAAAAAAATCAAAACCAAACTTTTTTTTTTATTCGAATTATCAGTTTTGAATAGCCCTAGGAGATTGTATAAGAAATCTAAATTACATATCCAAACCAAATTTTAACTTCATATTAGTGTGATTTCAAATCATAATTTTGTATTACATGTCCAAACGAGCCATAAAATAAATATAATTTCATAAAAAAAAGTGCAAACTCGGATTTATTAGATCTCAAAATGATACCAAATCCTAAATAGCAAATTTAAGAAAAGAAAAAGGAAAAAAAAAATGAATATGACCACTTGATATATAGGTTGAGGTGACAAGATGTTGGTCCTATTAGGTGTGTGTGTTTGTCCTTTAGGGCACATTTTGGTTTGTACCCCCACACTATTGCAGCTGTATTCTTCAAGTGGCTTGAAAATCACACGTACAAAGGTGGTGTACGTTTTGTTCGTTTGATCTGCTGGTGTCACCATAAAGTTCAATAAATAACTCTATCAATTAGTTGGCTAAATTACCGACATATATTGTGGTGCAATATTGTAATCGCTTCACCGTTGATTAAAAATTTTGAACTTGAGTTCTGGATATGAAGAAAATTCAATTGGAGTATCATTCCAAATGAGCTTTGCAATGTTAGATTCAGACTTATTTTCCACACTAATACGAGCACCAGACACTGAATGTCCAACATGATATATATATATATATATATATATATATTGATTATATCATTTCTAATACAAATAGCTAAATTTTGTATATTCACACAAAAATCACACAAATTAAAAATATTAACTTTCTGGTGAATAACTTAATTTTTACTCTTTTCCAAAAAATTAATCAATAAAATATCAATCTAAAAGCTTTGACCCGACCCAAAATATACACAACCCCAAGGACAAAAAGGCCATTGAAAAAAATGTGTTAATTTCAAATATAATAAAGTAATTAGTTTACAACAAATATAGTCATGTTTTATTTATATAAGAAAATAGTCTAAAATTATAGGAAGTATAAACTCAATATAGCTTGTCAAAAGTCATAGAGTTATACATTGATTCTATAAATATAGCTTACTTATACATGAGTTATACGATGACTATACATTACGATACACTCAAAAAATTAATATAGCTTAACTATACATGAATTATACACTGATTATTCAATCTTGATCAACTCAAAATTACCTCTAAAAAGTCCCAAAATTTTAGATATAAAATCTTCTCGATGTTTCGAGTCTTTTGATATATAATTCGCTTGAAACGATTCACATTTTTGATACGTTAATTTTTTTTTTTAAAAAAAAAAGAGGAGAGGAAGCAAACGAATTAGAAGAATGAAGAAGATGAATAAGAAGGAGAAGGAAGAAAAGCTAGTAATGGCAAAATCGAAAAGAAGAAGAATTATGCCAATTTTGATAATTTTGAAAATTGAACCAATTATTATTTGGTAAAGCAAAGGGACGAATGATCACTTTACATAATTTTCCGTATATAAATCGCCAAAAATAGCACCAACAAGAACTTTTATTGACATTTCGGAGCACTATTAAAGAATGACTAAAACCGACAAAGAGAAATTTGATTGTATTGGCTGCCTTGCTTGTTCAAACTCGTTTGAGTAACTCCTGTCTCATTTTTTCGGTTATCTTTCAATAGTAATTTGAATTTTTAAAAAAAATATTGACTAACAGACGTTTTTAAGCAAAAATGCACAAAAACTATCTTAAAAAAAAAATGATAGAAGAACGATAGAGTCATCCCTCATTTTTTTTATCTTACAAAAACGATGTAAGTCGTTATTTTTTGAAGAGCAAAATTATAGTTGAAAAGTATAAATAAAAATAACGAATTTAGTTCATCAAAAATCATGTGTAATCCAGTGAGAGAATAGTTTGTTGTCAATTGTCATAATAAATATTTGAGTTCGATTTAAAGTTGCGACTTACTGAAAAATGATGGACTCAATCGGTTTTTTTGTTGACGTACCTAGAAGAAATATCTAGCATTGCTTTAAAACCAAACATGATAAAATAGTAGAGAACAGAAAAGAATATGAAGAGCTATTTACTTTTTTTCATATGGATTTTGGGTGTGGTCGAAGCGTTTAAATTAAATTTTTATTTGATAGTTTTTTGATTAGTTCAAACAAATTTCAATGTGATTGAGTAGTAATGGCACACAATTTTTTTGATTTTCTTTTAGTTCCATCTTGCTAACAACGCAGTTTAAAATGATTTTTTAAAAATAAAAAATAAAAAAAATCTCCCTCTTCAACCACTTCACCATTAACTTCAATGGGGTTAATTTGATGTCACACAAACTTCCATTTTACTGCATTATTGAATTATTAACTATATTTATGATATAAAAAAGTCGCACAACATTACTTAAATATCACTAAAGTTATTAAACTTTTTTTACAATATAAAACGTCACTCAATATTACTTTAGTAGTACTACAATGGACCACTCACTACAACAAAAACAACTTTTAGCGGCAATTAAAAATTAATTGTCACTAATGATCGTTTTTAATGTAGTGACTTGGGAGGAAACAAAATACACATTTTATATGATAACCAATGATACATGACTTTTTTGTTAGTCTCGTCTTAAATTATTTGTCGCATATTTGTTTTATATATATATTCTTTAAAAGAAAACATTAGTTAAGAGGAATTTTTGATTATTTTATTCTCACTTATGTCTTGAGATATAAAGATTATTAAATATTTGTTATATTTAGATGTTTGTTATCTTCAAGAAACAATTACTATTAAGAACAAAATGAAAAAAAGAATAATTAATTTTGTCTTGAACTTCTAAAAGACATTGTTCTTGGTGATTTGGAGTACTCTGTGAGACATAATGATTTTGGATATTTTAGGTGTATTAAGGTTAAGAAGGTTAAGAGCGTTATTAATAGGATAAGCAGAGGAAGAATGATCAGATCATATGAAATTTCGGTGGAGTTTTGAAAGAGCACAAATAAGGCAAGTATGAAGTGGTAAGTAACTTGTTTGCTTAGTATCATTTTCAAGATGATAAAAATGCTCAAAGAATGAAGGTGGAGTACAATGATTCTATTAAATAAAAGCAAGGATGATATTCAAAATTATAACAATTATAGGGGAATCAGTTGCTACGTCATACTACAAAAAATTGGGAGAGAGTGGTGAAGATGAGGTGAGGAAGAGTGTGTTCATTTTCGAGAATTAGTTCATATCCATGCTAGCGCAATCCTCTATAGAAGCCAAGCATCTTGTGAGGAGATGGTGAAAAAATATCAGAAAATAAAGAATAACTTACAGATGGTGTCATTGACCTTGAAAAGATGCTTGAGAAAAGTCCTCTAGAGATGCCTGGAGGCTAGTGGTGTACAAACTTACATTAGGGCGATAAATGTCATGTTTGATGAAATCAAAATTTGGGTTAGAACAATGTAAGAAGATTCGGAGCACTTCCCAATTGAGATGGGCTTGCAGGGATTAGTTCTTAGCCCATTCTTGTCATGCTGTATGTTATTTGCAATGATATAGTATTAATTGATAAAACATGTAACACAGTTAACACTAGACTGGAGGTGTGGAGACAAACTCTAGAGCCTAAGGATTTAGAATGAGCAAGACCAAAGTATAGTATTTGAAATGCAAATGCACTGATACAATGCATGAAATATACATGGAAGTGGAAGTGAGGCTTGACACACGATCTATCCCCAAGACAAGATAATTTCAAGTATCGTGGGTCTGTAATTTAGGAAAGTGGGAACGTTAACTGTAGTACCATACATCGTATTGGTTGAGCCTAAATGAAGTGGAGGCTTGCCTCTAGTATCTTGTGTGATAAAAATGTACCACAAAAACTTAAAGGTAGGTTCTATGGAGTGGTAGTTGAATCGACATTATTGTATGGAGAAGAGTGCTCACCAGTCAAGAGTTTTCTCGTTCAATGATGCATGTTGTAGAAATGATGATGTAGAGATAGATGTGTCGGTATACTGGGAATTGATAAAATTAGGATAAAGTTATTTTGGATAAGGGAGGAGTGGTCTCTGTGGTGGACAAGATGATAAAAATGAGATTGGAATAGTTTTCACGTGTGAATAGGATATGTGCAGACGCCCTAATGGGAAGGTGCGAGAGGTTGGATATATATATATAGTAGGCACGAAGAGAGGTAGAGGTAGGCTGAAAAAGTATTGTGAAGAGATAATTGACAGAACATGACACAACTTCAGATTATACCAAGATATCATGACCTTAGATAGAAGAGTGTGGAGGTAGTGGTTTAAATTTAAGGTAGAAGATTAGTAGATAGTGGAATATTGTCTTACTTTTCGAGAGTTTAGGCTTGTTGGTATATGTCGTTGTACTAGCTGTATTCTTGTAGTTCTTGCTTTTGATATCATCTATCATCGATCATTTATTTGTTGTGTTTTGGTTATTGCATTATTTTGTTGTTGTTGTTCTTATTTCTTTCTTGTAGTATTTGCACTATTTCTTTTATTAGTTGTTATGTTTTCTTCACTACTAGTATCTGGACACGTGTTTTGCACGTGTATTCCATGTTAATTTGTTCAAACTTTTTCATTGAGATGGAGGGAGTATATAATCGTCAAATATATTGGTTTTAAAAAATTCAAGCTTATTCTTACTAAAATAAAGAAATTAAAACACATATCAATTCTCTCTTTACATATAAAGTAGAAACAACTGCTAAAAGTATAACAAGAATATTTGAATGCTAAAATTAAAATATTACATGTCGGAATAATAATATGTGTCTAAACTTTCATATACAATGATACATAAACATTGTGCATTACAATAAATTTGTGTTGAACTTTGTTTAGTGAAGTTGATATTACTGGCTAATCGAACTCTAGACGCCAATAGCTCTTGGTACTTCCCATCCTCTCAAATTGTTGCTTTCTCTTCAAGAACTAAAAAGAAGATGAAATTAATTAATAAATTTAAATTATGCAAGAGCTTATTAAAATGGTGAGTAAGGATTCAAGAATCCTTTCTTGCCTTTTTATAGCTATTTTTCAATTTGCATTCCTTGAACCTTTTCTTTAATTAGTCTACATTTAATTATTCAATGCAACTCTTCCTATTCTCCAAACTATTTATTTCTCCTAATTAATTAGTCTACATTTAATTATTTAATGCAACTCTTCATATTCTCCAAACTTTTAGCAATGAATAATGCACACTTAAATTTGATTAATGGGTAAATCATTAAGGGCTACATTTAAATTGGACTTTTGAATAACTGCAGATTCACAAATCTCATGTATAAATTTAAATGCAATTACTACTATTTCAATTAGATTAGGTATTTTATTTTAATTAAATATAAGAGAAAATTTGTAATCTAACTTTAAACACTCGTTTTATTTCTCTCCATTTTTATTCAAGTGGATACATTCACATCATACTAATATTCTACTTTAAACAGAAACAACACAAAACAATATATACAAAAATTCATATCCCAAGCCATAATAAATGTCATTATTTTTTATTAGGGATACATTCACCTCAGTTCTCACCCCATGAATTTCTGTAACATTTCATTAATTTGACTGAAAACATAATAAGTATCATTATCTTTTAGTTGGAATATGAATGTCAACGAGTGCCCTCTCTTTTTGTGTGGATAATTTAGTGATTTTACATTTATGTATATTAGTTTTGAAGAGATAATACATTTTTATTATTATTTAATTCTATTAGATGTTGTATTTAGTACATTTTGATGGGTTTTAAAGGTGTGAACATGAAATTAAGTGTTGTGACTCTCTTGAAGGGTTGTGACTATGCTGGAGGGTTGTGACGTTTATGAAAGGTTGTGTCCTTTCTAAAGGGTTGTGACCGGTTGAAAGGTTGTGCCTTTTCCAAAGTGTTGTGAGCTTTCTGAAAGGTTGTCTTCTTTCCAAAGAGTTGTGACCTTTACCCTTTGTTGGCTATAAATAGATAGACTTTCTCTCAATTTTCTGGATTGAATTCTTCCCTTCTCTTGCATACATTTCTTACAAAATAAAATCGATCGATCGTGTCTGTGTGTGTGATTCGTTGCTATCATTTTGAGTTCGTTGAAATTATTGAAATTTGAGGTATCACTACTTCTTTAATGGTTAATCCGTTTTATCTTGGGAGGAATTAATCTGCAACCTCGGGTACTTGAGGGGATTAAATTTCTTAAGGACACACAGTGGGTTTTGTGCACTCGGATAGTTCTTTGTTTTTCTTTTCATCTTTTATTATTTCTGGTTTGCTAATCTGATACATGAGATAACAAGCTTAAGAAATTTAATGTTGGTATTTTCTGTGGTAAGGAAATTACTTCTATTTTCTGTGTTCTTTTTATTGGGGAAAGAAAAATAAGAAAAAGAGAATTATTTTATCATATGATAAAAGATATTTGGGATGAATTAGTACAACTTCGAGTATATTTTTTGTAGTAAGTTTTCCTTGGATTGGTAAGATTATTTTTATTTTCTTCCCAAGTGCATTCAAGCATTGCACCCCTTGAGTTTTCTTTTCAATGAGAAAAGTTATTTTGTGTCATAAAGGCTAAGATGAGCACTTTAATTTTTTCCATATATTCTTGGTTTTATATAACTATGAGAAGAAGTAAATGAACAAATGTTGTCTCCTAACAATATTTGAACATGAGTTTAGTTTCTTGTTGAAATTAAATGTCTTCTTGAGGAAAATAGGAACTTGATGGAAACTGAGAAAAGGAAAAAAAAATTAGCAAGAAAAGTGACTTGCATGGAATCATTGCTGACAAATATAATATGATTCAATGAGAGTAAATATCAGGTTCTATCTTTATTTCCTTTGATTATTATTTTCTTTTTCTATCCTTTATAAGTTATGAAATTTATTTCTTAAATGTTAGGATAGATGGTCATTATGTGATGATCTCGGAATATGTCTTTATCATTATTAATATGTATTCTGTTTAGAGGAGGAAAAATAAAACTTTTGTAGTTTTCTACTCCATGTGAAATTTGATTGTGTTTGACTTTTGGATTTTTTCTTCTTCTTTAGTTTGAAGAATATAAGAACTTCACAAACAAATCAGATTGTGCATTGGTTTGAAGAATATAGAAACTTCACCAATTTTTTAAATGCTCTGTTTGAATGAATATTTTGACTTGAAGAGTACAAAATCTTTGTCAAGAATATTAAGGCTAAATGATTGAAAAAGATAAAATCTTCATCGTTAGCTCGAAATAGTGTTGTATTTGAGGTTTCTGGAGATTAAAATGTTTTTGGTTTATTACTCTGTTTGAATGTGAAACTGATTCGAAGAATATTAAAACTTCATTAGAATTCAAGGTTCATTCGGTTAACGATTAGAAGAATAAAAAAATTTCACTTTATCGTTAAACTAGAAACAAGTTGTATAAAGATTGAATCTTTATTGTTAGTATTCTAAATACTAAGTGGTTTGTCTAGTTGTGACAAAACGGGAAAAAAATAAAATTAGTGACATAAAATTAGTGATTTTTGTGCATGCAATGGTTGTTTATATGGATTAAATCTCCAAAAGAAGGCTTCGTGTTGCCAATGTGTAAGCATGGGAAAAAATATGTGGAAAATAATTTCAAATACTTGAAAAATATTTTTGAGAACATATTTAAAATGTGGGGGGTTCTTTACTTCTGATAAAGACAAATTAAACTTACTATCTAATTTAAATTTGAAAGTACAAGATATGGAATTTAATGACATTCTTGTATTATATTAGACCCACAAGATTCTTGAAGTATATTTGATATTGTGGACGTTGAGTCTCTCTTTACTAGTATATGATATGACTAGTATAAAACCACAAAATTATATTACTCGTTCAAAGGAATGGTATTCTTTGATGAAAAAGTTTCACTTAAAATATTGTGATTTTTCATGAAAAAATATGTCTATTAAAATAAATTTTTTTGTATAGACATGAACATTGGTGAAAAGTGATTTGTTATGTTTGTGTTGTAAAACAAACATTTGGGTTATATTGCCCTTATTGGACCGATGAGACAATGATCATGGGTAATTCTATAACAAATTGAATGTTATGGAAAGGTCCTTATGAAAAGGACATATGGCAAGGTGTTGACTCTAAAACAATATCTGTATTTGAGAAAATTATAAAAAGTAAAGAACAAAATATTTGTGGGAAAAGATTAGCTCACAGAAGGTCTTTTCAAACTTAGTATTTCTGTTTGTTCTTACTTGCTTGAATCAAAATTGTTTGTGACATAAAATGCTTGGGACATGTCAATTACAAAACCTTGCAAAAACTGATCAACTTAGAAGTTTTGCCTAACTTCTAGTGCAATAAATCAAAATGTCAATTATGTGTTGTTGAAAGGAAGTTTAATACCTTAGAATTGATTTACACTGACATTTTGTGATATAAAGTCAACACCATCTCGTGGTGGGAAAAAAGTGTTTCATAAATTTTATTGACAATTGCACTAGATATTGTTATGTTTATTTGCTGAATGGTAAGGATGAAGCAATAAAAACATATTGGCAATGTAAAACTGAAGTTGAAAATCAGTTGGATAAAAAGATTGTCATGATTAAAAGTGGTAGATGTGGAGAATATGAATCTTCTTTTGTAGAAATATATTTGGAAAATGGAATCATCCATCAAATTACTGCACATTCTCACCTCAATCTAATGAAATTGTTGACAGGAAAAAACCAAACTTTGAAGGAAATGTTGAATGTCCTATTTATAAGTTCAGGTTTACCACAAAATTTGTGGGGGGTGCTATCATTACAGCAAAAGAGAACAACAAAAAATTTGTACTGTTCAGAAAGAGAGAAACAAAAAGTTTTGTTTGTTAGTAAAGGGAGTAACAAGTAAAAAAAACAAAACTTTTGTTTGTTAAGAAAGGGAGCAACAGAAAGTTGTATTTGTTCAGGCTTTGTTGTATCCTGATAGAGAATTGTTTGTCGTCCCTTAAAGTTTATACAAGCAATAACTCTTGAAAGATAGTGATCAAACAATTTCCAATACAGTCTATTTCACATGAGAAATGGAAATGAGGGTACTATTCCAAACGGATCAAAATAGGACCTAAGACTTTGGATTGTATGTTCATTGGATATGCTACAAATACTAAA